>NC_056735.1:1978236976-1978541976 GCF_019279795.1 Protopterus annectens | reverse complement strand
GATCTCCTGTAGGAGGAGGAAAAAAAATTCCTTGTTGAAGTTTAAAGGAGTTTATTTAGTTCAGTATGTAGAATCTACATACTGAACTAAATAAACTCCTTTAAACTTCATTATGTTTATGTGAGCCACAAAATGGAAAAGGTTGAAAATCTACATTGTAGATGGTCAAGTGTTCTTATTCTAAATGAGCTCAATCATACAGTCATTATATATATGTTCCATATATACATAGGTTCATAGGTTCATAGGTTCATACTAGGCTATCTGCCCTAGGGCATTTATAAGCCTAGCCAGAATGTGTTTGGCTTTTGCCACCCATTTTATTTTATCAAACTTTCAGTTGGTCAAAGGATTTTCCAGTGTCAGAAGTGATTGAATGCATGTTTTGCTGAGTAGAAGAATATCTGAAGAATGCAGTATTGAATGTTAAGTAAGTGGGACCAAGTATCAAATGTTGAAATTTTCAACTCTAATTAAAGTTAAAGTAGCGGGACTGAGTCTTGAGTGTGTGTGTGTGTGTGTGTGTGTGTGTGTGTGTGTGTGTGTGTGTGTGTGTGTGTGTGTGTGTGTGTGTGTGTGTGTGTGTGTGTGTGTGTGTGTGTGTTTATACATGTGTGTGCTTGTATTGTTTAGTGGTATTGATAGAGAATGGGTTTTTAGCACCCTAATGCTTACCTCTCAAATTCTGTGTTGAATAATTCTGGACAAAACCAAAAATAATGGTGGAAAAAGGCCCACAATTCTGGAACAATTTTTGAATATTATTCTAATTAGTTTGAAAGGTAAATAGAATGGTTTACCTTTAGAAAGCCGAATCACAGTGGTGCAAGTGCTCATATGAGCAACTCGTAACCACGAAAGTGAAAACAGCGACAGTCCCTAATGTTCTAAAATCAGCAAATCAAAAAGTAGATTCACTGATTTTCGAACATTAATGTCAAAAACAAAATGTAATAAGGTTCAAAGCAGGGGAGCAAGCTCCCTTGCACCCCCCCATCCCCCACATCAATATTCTAACTCCGAGATCGCACTAAAGTGGGGAAAGGGACCATTTCCCGATCCCCACTATAAGGCAATCCGCCCCAAAATGCTGAATGTGCAATGAGCGAATGTCAATGTGCATTTGCTCATTGTATGTTCAAACCTTTTTCCATTCAGCATTTGCGACCTTCCCAAACTGTCATTCGGACAATTTGTGTTTGCCCTTGTGCAATACGCACAAATGAAGGTAAACCAAATAGAACATCAGGTTTTAAATCAAAATGCATTTTCTGAAAAACAAGAAGTGTGAAACACTAATGTCTGTCATTATTGACTGACTATAATCCTCACTGATTTACTAGAAAATCAAAAGAATTTCAATGGACAGGGCAAACACCTGAGGCAAAATTAGGGATGTTCTGCACAATCAGGGACAATTGAGAGGTATAGCCTCATTTGTAAAGCTGGGGTTATTGTCAATGGTAGGTTTAGCATACATAAGTAAGGTGGGGCAAAATATATTTGTTTAAATATTTACTATTTGGCAACCATGTGAGTGGGCAGGTTCACAGACCCTTTTCGGCCATGATCATGAAACAGAGGTAGGAATTCGTAGAGTAACTTAACAAAATAGTACTATCCATCTGTACAAGAATAACAAACATTATTTTACAGAGACATCAGCTGGAACTTAGCAAACAAAACAGCAGTTGGAACTTTGCAAGCAGAACAAATAGTGTTTGACTAAGAAACTATTGACATCCCTGGACAATATATTTGATAAGCAATACTTACAAATGTATAACACAAAATTAAACAATGGAAGGAGGCAGCTGCAAAGGAAGGTGTGTATGGATAGCTAACATCAAAAGAGTACAGTATGTGTCCATTGGCCTTAAAACAGACACACCCTACCTCCTTGTGGAGATGTGGATCAAGATTTTTAATGAAGCCTCGGAGAGAATTTTGTCTCTTTACTTCTGTTAGTAGTTTGTTTCACATGTCTGGGCCAAGTCTAAGATAAAGTGCATTCACCCATGATTGTTTTAAAGGTGGGCCTCAAGAGGGAGCTGGCATCTTTATTGTTTAGCTTTATTAGTTTTTATAAAAATGATATATATTTTGTGCTTTAAAATGTTTATTATGTGTTTTAAATGTGTATATTATATATGTTTTAGTTTAAATATATGTCATGTGATTTTCAGTTTGTATAAAGGGTGTGCATTTGTTAGTGCTTTTTGATACACCTGATGATGCCTGTTTGGTGAAAGCGCTTGTGTTACTGTTTGTGCACTGAAGTAAAAGTTTTTAAACTGGATATAGCAGCCGTTTCTGTGTCTTCTTCTACTTATTGTTCGTTGGATATAATATAATAACACACATTGTTTATACAATACAATAAAATATTGTATTATGTTTTTCTTTTTTATCAAGGTTCACCTGAGTTTATAATTATATTTTTAGGGTTGATTCTACAATTGTTTCATGTTATTTTTTGTGTCATCTCAGGAGTGGCATTCTTTTTATTATTTTGTTGCTATGGTACATCTGTGTGGTTTTGTTTTTTTATGGTAATTTTCTTCTAAGAGCAATAACTGCAGATTTCAGTCATAAAGTTAAGTAGTATAAAAAAGAAGACAAGCAAAAATGAAATTGTTAAGGGCTGGTATGTGGCTCCTTTACAAATAAGTGATCCAGTAGTGATCTGTATTAAAAAACTACAGCCCCAAATATGAGATCACTCATATGAACAGTGAAACTTCAAACTTGCTCAAGCACTTATGTGGCAATTCAATAAAGGGCCTAGCATGAGCTATAGACCTTGTCCCATGATCCGGTATTTAGTGATTCAGAGACATGCTAGCCACGATGAGGAGAAAATATCATTATTGGCTAATTTGCATGTCATTAAATTACAGTTGCTATCGCAGTGTGCAGATCATTGCTGATTTGCATGAAGTGGTACTAAAGTGCTGTTTGTGTAAGCATTAGCAATCCTCCCACAGTCACCGTCTCACACACACAAGTGTACATTCGAATGCAAACAGATGACAAACAGACAAACAGGCACACATACATACATACACACAAGCACACATGTACCAGTCCCCATACCTGCCTCTGACTTATGTGCCTTCTTGTGGTTCCTCAAGCCTCTGATCTCCATAATAGTTGAAGTGCCATTACAGCACGTCTAGTATGACTGTTGTCCATTGAGTCCCCCCACCCCCAATCCCCATGATAGTTTAAATACCATTATATCATTAGAGTTATCCCTGGTGTCAAGCCTTTTCCTTCCACCCCCCTGATCCCCTACTGATATCAGTGCCATTATGGCACTTAACTGTTGCATTATCCCTGGTGTCTAGTGTTCCTCCCACCCGTGATCCCCATATCGACATTGGTGCTGTTATGGCACTAAACTGTAGAGTTATCTCTGGTGTCTAGTGGCTCCCCATTCCCCATACAGGGTCATATTAGGTAGTTAAACAAACTCTTTTGGCTGTGTTCACTACAGTGACATGGTGGGGCCAGGCATGCTGACCTACAGGACCAAACGATTTCTTGAATTGCCGAGGGTGTAGCTGCCATAATGGTGGTGGTTCTGGGGAGATAGCACAATCCTAAGTCGTATATGCCTCTTTCCCATACTGTTTCATTAACATTCAGCATGGCCTTCAAGCCAGCCATACATGGTGCTGCATATCTTTATGCACGAGCACCATGCAGCACTGTGTTAGGGATGTTGCTGAATATTAAAAGGTTACCGTGTCATGTACACAAAGGTACACATGTAACAGTATCTTCATGAATGCTCCCCTTTTTCTGAGCATTTTTACAGGAAGAATTGCCCCTCCAAACACTCCTGACCTGGACAGGATAGACTACCCATTCCACTGCTACTTATACAAACTAACTCTGAGATCACTAACCGTCAGAGTAAGAAACATTCTTAGATGCACCACTATTTCCATCTTAGTATGCGACTCTCAGAAAATGCACTTTTGTGACAGTACTTTAAATGTCAATCATTGTATATCACATTTACACTGAACATCCACTGTGTATATGCCTGCCCATTAATAAAAGTCTTGTTTTCTTTTGTTTTGACACATTGTCATACTTTGTTTTTTGCCGAATGATTGATTGTTGTCATTTATGCAGTTATTTTATTGCCTAGATCATTTTTTAGTCAGTTGTGTTTATTTGCTTCTAGCAGAATGAAGAAATGACTGTGCCAGCCTTGCTTTGTACATTAATATTCTGTCAGTTTGTGGTTAAAAAAAAAAGCAACACTTGCGTGCTATGCTTTCTGTGTTGTGGCACCTATTTCATTGTGGTTTGTTATAGAATGAGAAACACATGCTTTCCATATGCAACTATTAACAACTTTATAAACTGGAAATAGAACATATAATGCAGCATTTATGTTATTCTTGGTACACTTTCAGAGGTTGAAAACTAGAACTTTGTGGCATTTAATCTATTTTTATACTGTTTATGAAGATGCCAAGTAAATCAGCAATCCCTCACAATGCAAACATTTGAAAGTGAATACAAATACACTATTGTACAAAGCCTGTGTAGAATGATTGCACAGTACTGGTTTGTGAGATAAAGGAATCAAATGATCAAAAGTAATATGTACTCATTTTCTAAGAATAAGCTATACTTTAATAGTTTATGCATAGAAAATATGAGTACATGCTAATAAAATACTTTGGAAGAAGCAATGAGAAATGCATTGGCAGTTTTCATTTTAATAACCATGTCATTCGAATATCTACAAATCACCTCAGTTGCACATGTAATATAGGAAAAAGGAAACATACTTAAATGCACTGGACATTTGCTATATCTTGTTACACAACAGTAGATCATACAAGGTGTTTTTGGAAAGCTGCTTTGCACATTATAATTTTAAAAATGTATTTTAAATACAATTATTTCATGGTGAGTATTAATTATTACAGCTTTCCAATAAACTATAACATTTTGTAGAAATAGTTAAATATACTTTTGCATGGTATGGTACATGTCACATGTATGCTAACAATTTATAATGAGGGCACACAGATTTTCATGTTTCAAGAAATGTATACGTCATTGCATTTGTTTGTTAACCAGGTAAGTGAACTGATCCTTCTCAGAGTTTTTTCTAATACTGCACATTCCACAAGCTCAACACTCTGTAGATGGTTTAGAGCAGTCAATCAATCAGAATGCTTTTGGGAGGAAGGAATACACCCGATTGTCCAGAGAAAACATGCAAAGACACATGAAGAAGCTACATATACCGCCTACACAAAAATTAGTTGTCAGTTCTGCACCATAAACACTGGTGCTGTGGGGCTGAGACTGTAACTGCAGCCACACTAAGGTTACAGATGTCTCCATAGTGGGTTGGGATCTCATCCCTCCAGATGCTCCCTGAATTTCCTTCTTATTATGCTTACCACCACCTACTTCATCATGTCAGAGAAATCATAATGGGAAGCTACCTTTGCCTTATGTCTTTCCACCTTCACCAATATCCCCTTATCCAGTTCCCAAATAAACTCCCACTTCCAAATCCAGTCCTTATTATCCAGCTCTGCCGCACCCCATCTAAAAATTCTGTAAGGCTTCTCATAAAAGTCTTTTAGTGGCTCTGCTGTTTCACTGTTTACCAGACCCACCACCCTTATCTTTACTAACAGACCCACCATCCATATCTTTCACTGTTTAACAGACCCACCACCCTCATTTTTGCTTCCACCTTTGCCTCTGTTTTAACAGACCTATCACCCTTATCTTTACTTCCACCTTGCCTCTGTTTTAACAGACCCACCACCCTTATCTTTACTTCCACCCTTGCCTCTATTTTAACAGACCCACCACCCTTATATTTACTTCCACCCTTGCCTCTATTTTAACAGACCCACCACCCTTATCTTTGCTTCATCCCTTGCCTCTGTTTTAACAGACCCACCACCCTTATCTTTGCTTCATCCCTTGCCTCTGTTTTAACAGACCCACCACCCTTATCTTTACTTCCACCCTTGCCTCTGTTTTAACAGACCCACCACCCTTATCTTTACTTCCACCCTTGCCTCTGTTTTAACAGACCCACCATCCTTATCTTTACTTCAACCCTTGCCTCTATTTTAACAGACCCACCACCCTTATCTTTACTTCCACCCTTGCCTCTATTTTAACAGACCCACCACCCTTATCTTTACTTCCACCCTTGCCTCTGTTTTAACAGACCCACCACCCTTATCTTTACTTCCACCCTTGCCTCTGTTTTAACAGACCCACCACCCTTATCTTTGCTTCATCCCTTGCCTCTGTTTTAACAGACCCACCATCCTTATATTTACTTCACCCCTTGCCTCTGGTTTCTGTTCCTTCAGCTTCCAAGATAAAAATTTGGCCACTTGCCTTTGTATCCACCAAATACCTTTCTTTCTCTCTAACATGGCCTTAGCTTTACCTTCATCTTCATCTCAGCTTGTTTCTTTAACTGTAACTTCCTGTACCTCTAGCACCACTTCCAACTTCCTCCCAGTCTTCTAGCAAATTCTGTACCCCCCATCAGTCTATTACCAGTTTTACTTTCCTCTTTATTTTCCATTCTTCCACTTTCTCTCACCACTCTACTTTTTCACAGTACTTTCAAGTCATGCTAACCACTTTCAAACCCTACTTCCTGTAATCCATTTTCTGTTTATCAGCTCTCTCACCATCCTCTCCAACAAATCCTTGTTCCTCTGTCCTTGTTTTGTATGCACTCATGCACCATCTGCCACTTACCTGTCATGCAGCCTTCACCTCCAGCATCATATGTGCATGGTTATACCACACTCTCCATTCTCCATCCCTTCTGAGTTGCCAGCAGACTGACTAGGTTTACACATGTGAATGCTCCTATGTACTTGCCTTCCTGTTCAGTATCATAACATAATATATTGTTTTAGTTTTCCTTGCCCTACCCACGGAGACATGTAAAGCAGACAAGATCAAACTCTCTGATTTCCAGCCCTCAGTGTGGGGCTTCCCAGTTGCTTTTATCATAATATATTGTAGCTTGTGCAGTCTGTATTTGTGTGTTACCAGTGAGTCAAGTTTTAGGACTTTCTTCTGCAAGCACAGTGCTAGTATATTCAAGTAAAAGAGTTATGTACAGTGGAGCTTACCCCCTCCAAAAATGATGAATCTGCATCCAGCTTGTTTTATCTGACTGAAACTTCAATGCAGTTTCACTTGATTAAACATAGGGAAGGCTTTATATTTTGTCTTCTCTACTTTGGTTACATTCTTCCACAAGTCATTGTTTTATGGACAAGTATTAGTTTTCCAGAAATCAAAAAATATCCATGAACATAGCTTCATATCTTGGTTTTTAAGTTTTTCCAGGTCCGAATGGGCCTAAATAGAGCACAGACTCCTGGTATATCTATACTAACTCAAAAAGCTAAATCATCTTTTAACAACTTTATCAAATTAAAACTTCAGATGTCATTTGGGAGCCTATTCCAATATTGTGCAAGAGCCTCAGAAATACATGTCTGTTTCTTGACTGTACATAGCTTTAGAATTTTAAAAGTGATGTTTGTATCTCACAAATCTTTTTTGCTGTCAGCTCTTTCAAACCTCAATAACAACTGTCAGAAAAATATGTATTAATGTGTGTATTAGTAATATGCTTAGTGCATTTAGAGCTTGAAAAGAGTTAACACATTTATTCTATTTCATACTGCATAAATCTGTACAAACTGCAGATGCTTTCTGACGTTGTATTGTTAGCTAAAATCTTGCTTGTGCCTCGGACATTTACTGAGAAGCCGATGATTCCTGCTTATGTTAGGAAAATAATGAATAGAACAATATTACTTCTATGAAGCTTAGACAAGAAGTTCCATTTGTGCTGTGAGAAAATACACAGCTGTAGAAGCTATAGTTAATTAGGACAAAGCATGTTTGAAAATATGAACTGCAATCAGCATTTGCTTTTATCTGAGTTAGAAGAGTACCTTGAAATGTAACACTGTACAATAGAAGCCTGTAAACAAATTAGTGCCCACCTAGGCCAGGTAGTTTTTCTCAAAAGTTTCTCACAAATCTAGTCATGTCAGCAGAAAATCTGAGTAACATCTGCTGTAGAACAATACTGAAAGTTGTGTTTGATTACATCAGCCATAGAAGGCCATGTCTTGTAAAACAGTATAATAATAAGCATACTTCCTGTTAGTAGTTAGACAAATCCTTGTATTTGCATGTTTTTGTCTCCTTGCAGCAAGTAATTAAATATGCCTTAACTGAACCTTACGTGTATTGGTCTTTGAAGTTTTTTCCTTTGACAGATTGGTCCTTCGGACCGAAAATCCTCACTTTGCCTCGGATCAGACAGGCCTGGTGGCTTGAATCCGTACGGGGAAGAAACCACATCGGTTTTTCTTAGTTGAAAAGCCCTCCGACTGAATTCTCATACAAAAGAGGCCAGCCACTTTCTGATCTGTGACTGAAGGATGGGTTTACTCGAACCAGGTGATCAATCACGAAGGCTCAGGTAAGGTGAATCTACCTTTTTTTTTCTGTTTTAGATCAGGGACTAGATTTGTATTTATTTTGTTAAGACTTTGTTTATACAAGTCAGGGACAAAAAGATTGCTGTCTTGTCATAGATCAGGGAAACAGAGCAGGTAGGCAGTCATTCTGAAGAGACTATAACAAAATCCGTGGTACCACGTAAAAAATAAGGAGTTACGTAACAATTAAAAGGGTAGAACAAAATGGGCAATAATTGTACAAAAAGATCCCAAAGTCCACCGTTAACCGAAGACGCGAAATACATGCAGTCACAGCATGCCGATAATATTAAATACTACTCAAAATGGGTTAATAAGTATGAATTTGATGGTAAACTAGAAAAATCCTCACTTGTCAAACTTGTCAAACAGCTTAAAACCGATTCTAAAGGTCGAGTAAAAAAGCAACGTCAATTAGGAATTCCTCAGGCACACAGGTGGATTGAGGAAGTAAACCGAAGGGAACGAAAGAGTAATAATTCAAAAGCAATGTTTTTAGATAAGGAGGACAATAACTTAGTAATAGCATCAGCCCCTCCGCCTCCCTTACCAGAATATGAGGCGAGTGAACAAGTTAGTCCACCCCTGCGATATCCTGCTGTCACTGTAAGTAGAGACACTACAAAAGCAAAAACATTTATTAGAGATCCCATCGAGACCAGGTCTCGAACACGGGCAGGTAACTCAAAAGGGGACATTGAGTTATATCAAATGGGTAGAAATTCATGATTTATGAATGAAGAAGAAATATGCCCACTTATAGAAGTTCCTAATCCTCAGGCAGGGCAAGAAGGTCAGAACCTGACTATTCTAGTGTATAGACCCTGGACTCCAGAAGACATCTGGAAAGCCACTGAGGGAATTCCCCATCCAAAAGTTAATTTTAGAAAGTTTTTACAAGATTTGCAAGGAATGAGGCTAAGTTATAATTTAAATGGAGAAGAGGTAGAAAAAGTAGTCAGACAAATTGTGGGACCAGATTGGCACATGATTAGTGGCAACTGGAATCCCCATGATGCTGCGCTCAGGCCCCTCCCACATAGCAGTGCAAAATTAGACAACAGAGTGAAAGGTCTTATAGACCACATCTCTGAGAAATGGAAGCCTAGGGCAGACTGGACTCGCATTAATCAATGCATCCAACAGGAAGGTGAAACTATTGACAGATATTATGCCAGACTATTAGAATGTTTTAATAACCATTGTGGAATGCAGGTTCCTGAAGATCAGACACACAATTCCCCATATGAGCAGCAGTTAAAGAATGCATTTTTGAAAGGCAGTATTGCACCCATAAGCAGCTTTATTACAAAATACATGGTAGATCATTGTACAAGCAGGTTACAGTCATTACTTGAATATGCTAGGCATGCTGAAAGGCATTTTAATAGCAAAAAGAAAGCCCAAGTATTTTCTGTAGAAGATGGAGCAGAAGTTTATGTAGTACAGTCAGGGAAAAAGGGCAAGAGAAATGCCCAGGGAAACAAACAATCTGATCAGCGATCAGAGGACTTTGAAGGGCGAAAGAAAAGGGGTGAATGTTTTAAATGCAGTAAAAAGGGACACTTGGCAAGGGATTGCAAGAAAAACAAGAAAGCAACCACGGAAGATAAGGAGGGTGAGGACTGACTATATGGTAGTCAGGAATAACTAGAAGGGGATAGCAGAGAAAGGACAAATGAGTATGTGATAGAGGGAGTAGTGAATGTGACAGAAAAAATAGAGGAAGTGCAGGAAGTCACGGATAATGAAGAAAATGAAATATTAGATTTGGCTTTATTGAGCTTAGAGCTCTATTTAGCAGACACAAAACCACAAGTTACACTCCTGGAAGAAGGGAGGGAAGTCAGATTCTTGTGTGACTCAGGGGCATCACGGACCCTGATACATCCCTCCAAACTGCCAGAGAACTCAGAGTCACCTGATTACATATTAGTGAAAGCAGCTAATGGACAGCTGTATCGGGAGCCCCTCTCCCATAATATTGTGATAACTGATCCTGTTTCAGGATTGTCCCAGAAAAGCAAAATTGTTGTTTTTGCAAAATGCCAAGTAAACCTCTTGGGCAGAGATCTTATGCAGCTATTTGGTATAGCAGTAGTTCCGACTATGCAGGGTATGGAAGCACAGTGACAAATTGATACCTTTGCAGTGCAAATGAAGGGTAAAATGTTTTATTGGTACAGCTAGGACTTGGTTACGACTGGTCCAGGGGCAGTGACCGAAGAGTTGATGAACGTAGCCATCAGCAAGTTCCCCTCCCTTGACATTGATAAACAGCATTTATTGCACTGTACTCTGTATTATTGTAACACACCAGGACCTGATAAGGAATATGAGCAAGAATTGTTTAGAAATCGTGCAAACAGAATGATACTACGTAATCTGTACTGGGACATGGAAGGGAACAGTGTAGCTAGCTGTTCATTGCCCCAGGAGTTCTTTGCACTCTATAAATCTAATCAGTTACCATTATATTGTATAGAGTCACTCACTTCCAGCTGCTTAGCATCCAGCAAAATGAGTTTGTTACTACATACTGTGATAAAGTTCCTGACTTTCTTTTGCTATTGTTCAAGTTTAAATCCTTGTCCTTCAACCACCAAAGGAAGAACCTTAAGTAGTTGTTTAATAATAAAAAATCATCCTGATAAGTTACAGTTGATTTTAATATCATCTGCATACTTTATAATCCAGTACTTGGAAAAAGTTGTAAAACTTGATAAAGATGATATTAAACAAAATACAGCCAATCACAGATCACAGAGCAACACCAGAGCAGGCTGGACACTGCTCAAAGGTATGCTCATAAGGCAAATTCATTGCATTCTGTCATTTAACCATCAGTGGATCCAAATGATCACAAATGGAAAATGAAATGACAGTTGTTTTTGCCTAATGAGCATTTGTGAAGCAGTGCTGAACTGCAAAACAGAACTCCCGCAGATAACCATTAAACTGTGTGATGTCTGTTATACCACTGCAGTTTTACTGAACTACAGAAACACACATGTTCTATATATGCATCTCAAAGTAAATCTGACGTTTTGCTTGTTGGTTTATCTATATGAAAGTTTTAAAAAAAACTGAAGGATCCATCTGTAACTCAGGACACTAGAACTGATATGCTGTTTCAGTACCATGAGGAATATGGTATATTTTATCAGTGACCATTTAATAAAAACATATTTGGTCAAGTCAAATAGATAAAACCATCAGAGACACCAAATATGCAAACAGATGCACTCCCTAATTATTGTTTGTGTCTGTTTCTGCTTCTTCAATTTATTCTCATAGACTGAATGAGCTTTGAATAAATGCTCATGAAAAGGGATATGTATACTAAATGTGACTAACAGGAGAATGTATGGACCAAGTAAAGTTGACAACAATGGTAAGTCTTGAATATTAAAAAAATGTGGCCTTTGTTTTAGTGAAACTGATGATTACATTATTTTGCTGGAAGCAATTATTTGATGAGTAAAGATCAGACCTTAGCAACTGGCTTAGAATTAAGTGGGTATGGTCTCCACAGTAAAGGATAAGACCCTCTGTAAATAGCAATGTTTGGAGATCTGGATGATTGCTAATAAATGTATTTGCGCACAGAGACTAACTAGGACTCAGTGCTCAGTTACAAGCTAGTCTATAAGGTACTGTTCAGGGAGTGGAAAGACAGAGCTTATCAAAATTATTCTTGACCTGGAGACAAATGTTGTATAAAATTAGCTTAGTTAATTCCCTAAACTGTTAACCGTGACAAATACAGGGGCAGTGTTAAGTCCAGAAATACTGCATTATTTCAAAGGCCTTTATCTGTGCTTCCATAAATGTGGTTGGTAAAAGGAAGTAAAGCAGTTTGAGTTCTATGCCTTGTGTGGAAAGTTCATTGCTCATCACAGATGAGTTCCAAATTTGGAATAATGTCCTTTAATTGTAGTGAGAACTATGCCAGAATAGAAATATGTCTGTTTGTTAAGGGGTGGATGCAGTCTCCATGAGGAGATGCAAACCTGCCTCAGGGGATGCCAAAGTAAGTATAAGCATTCGGTCTGCTAAAAAGCATTTAACTTTATCAGATTGCTTTTATGTAAGATCAGGCTAAATACAGAAGACTAACAGTCAGTTAATATATGAATATAACTGCAAATCAATAGTAAAAGCATATTGTACTTAGCCAAATCCTAGTTATTTGAAGTGTGTGTGTGTGTGAGGTGATGTGGGTGTGTTTTATAATACAGGTTGTTCTTTTGCTGACATTATACCTTTGTTTTTTGCAGGAGAAGGCACAAAATACTTTGCTTATATTTAAATGAGGTTCAGGGACATTGCTTTAATTTGAAGGAGACTTAGACAATTTCTGACAGCCTACTGTATGAGATACGAAAATGAATTTGATATGGATGTTTTGGTAAGAGAGATTACTTTGGCTCATTTTCATGATAATTGGAGTATTCCTTATTCAAAGTAAAGATTTAACATTTGAGTAAGGGGGTAGCAGTGAACGTTTCACAGGCTTTGAGAAATTCTGGATGAGTCAGCCTTTTATTGAGAGGTTTCTTTTTTGGTTTAAAAACAATAAATGAACAAATCAATTATAAAACAAACAAATATCTATTTACATAGGTCCACAGCTGATCAATATATTAAAATTATACATATCAACAACAATTAATATTTTTCAAGCAAGTCTTTACGTTTAAGCCAGAATTTATATGAATGTGTAATATTAGAAGTTTTCATCTTTATAGTATGCAATTCACTACTATAAACATTTTTTGCCATATTAATAAACTCAACACTAGATGGGGTAACTTTACTTTCCAATTTTTGCAAGTACTTTTCTGGCTATAGCAAGAATAGAACAAAGAAGAAGCACTTGGGTTTTTGGAAATATCTCAGGAATCACAACATTAAATAAAAGTAAAGATTTAGAAATATTACATCTATCTGACCATAGAGTGTGAATGAAGTTATTAAATTCTTTCCAAAATGGGGAGATGACTTCACAATCATATACCATATGTGTCCAATCAGCTATTATTTTAGAATCACATCTCCAGTATTTAATTCTGTTTGATTTGTATATAACTGTAATTTTGTTAGCACTGACAAAAGCTCTGTATAATAATTTCTAAGTGAAAATTTTCCAATACAATAAAAATGTGGTTTTATCTGTAGATTTTAATATTATTTTCTTGTATTCTTCAGAGAAGAATTTTATAAATTTCTGGCAAATATGATTTCTTTTTCATTGTATTATTATTGATATTTATTAAGAATTACAATAACTTAGGGAACAATTTCTTCTCTAGGTTAAATATCTTATTTATTTCTGAGTTCACAATGTCTGTAAATATTTGCAAAATTAACCAATTCTCAGAATCTTGATTGTATTTGGACCTTAAATTGACACGTACATACACCAGTACCATTGAAGGAATGATGCCAATAAATTAAGTTATTTTTTATTGTTGTTTCAATACCAGAATTTTGATGAAGTTATGAGTTTCTAAGCAGTCATTTGTATATGCAATTGGAAACAGAAAATATTAAGTCTTTAATACAAGTGTTAGAATATGTGAACTTTTGGAAAGAGGAAATTATGTTATTTAAATAGGGAATTTGAGAAGAAGATGCAATTCCATTTATGCAAACATCTTTTAATAACCAGATAAAACTATTAGGGACTATTTATTTATTACTTGTTGTGATATATTTATTATTTACTATTATACAATGACCCCCCCATTAATATTCCAAAACGTGCACGCTGATTGGTCAGCGTGCACGTTGTAAATCAGACTTATACTAATGGAAAAAGGTCCGGTCGCCCGGACTTTTTCCATTAATATAAGTCTTTTTTTTTCTTACAGCAACAGAGAAAGCAAGATCTCCGTTGCTTTCTAGAAAGTGTCTCGCTATGTTAAAGGAGTTTAACATAGCAAGACAGCTTTAAAAAAAGCAACGGAGAAAGAAAGATCTCCGTTGCTTTTTTTAAAGCTGCCTTGCTATGTTAAACTCCTTTAACATTGCGAGACACTTTCTAAAGCAACGGAGAAAGCAAGATCTCTGTTGCTTTTTGGAAAGTGTCTCGCTATGTTAAAGGAGTTTAACATAGCGAGACAGCTTTAAAAAAAGCACTGTTGCTTTTTTTAAAGCTGTCTCGCTATGTTAAACTCCTTTAACATAGCGAGACACTTTCTAAAAAGCAACAGAGATCTTGCTTTCTCCGTTGCTTTCACCCACAGCTCTGATGTACTGTGTAAGCATACGCATGCGCAGTACATCAGAACTGCCGCAGAATACCGGACAGCTGCAGAAGGGCAGCAAGGAGGCATTATACAATGCCATTATTTAAGAAAACTAAGTATTTTCTTTCTTAAATAATGTCATTGTATAATAGCAATAACCCAATTCTGGGTGTGAGTAATGCTGGATTTACCCATGGTTGTCTTTGGCCACTTGGGCTTTGCACTCGTGACCAAACCACGTCAACTGTGGGAAAATCCAGCATTAGCCACACCCAAGCATGGGTTATTGCTAAAATAATGTTTCTTGATGCATTTGTTTCCATTTTGAATCATAAGATGAATTTATCCACAACACTATAACTTTTACAATTGTCGAAGTAGCATACAATTGAACATCAGGGAATCCTATTCCACATTATCCCAACCTTTTCTGTGCCAAAAAATTAAGTAGGATATTATTAATCTTCTTCATCAATTTTTTGGTAGAGCTAGGACTAAAGATTGTATGACAAAAATATTTTTAGGGAAAATTATCATCTTAATAAGCATTAATTGTTCTTCTATGATAAAGAAGAATTTGTTCCAATTTGTGACTAAACTTAAAATTTTATCAACAGCTGTTGAAAGTTTGTTTGTATCATTTCTTTACTATCAGACATAATGGTTATACCAAGGTATTTCATTTGATTGCTATTCCAATTGAAGTTAAAATATTTTTGTACAATTTTCTTAAATTTATTTATTAATTAATAATGTACTTGTTTTATTATAACTGCGGTGGTGGTGCTGCGGTAGTGTTGTCGCCTCAGTTAGATGTTGCCCGTTCGATTCTCAGTTAGAGCGTCTTCTGTGTGGCGACATGTGTGAATGGGCGTTCCTTCATTGAAGGTTGTGCGTTAGGCCCGGCAAGCCAGTATGTAAAAATCTACTGCCAATAATTAGCAGACCGGAGTTCCACTGTGGCAACCCCTAACTGGGAAAAGCCGAAAGAAAAGTACTTGTTTTATTATGATTAAATCTGAAGTTCAAGATTTATTCAAACTGAATCTATAGCTAAAGCAAAAAGCAAGGGTGATAATATACAGCCTTGTTTTGTGCCTATTTGTAAATTAAAGGAATATGAAACAAAAGGACCTATCTTAACATAAGCAAAAGAGTTGTTGTATAAGTTATAAATTAATGCAATTAGCTCAGGCATGAAATTACACATTTTAAGTGTTTTAAACAGGTGTGACCAATCAACAAAGTCAAAATCAAGACTAATGATAGAAAGTTTTTTTTTTTTTATTTTTATTTGCATAGTCTATTAATGTATGCATTATTATTACGTTGTAGTTGTCTATTTAAAATAAATGCAGTTTGATCATTGTTAATTAGTTTAGGTATATGTAGATTAATTCTGTTAGCTAAAATGGGCAGTGAAATCAGTCTAAATGATGAACACATTGTAGGATCCTTATCTTGTTTTAAAATAGGTGATAAGAGAATATTTATGTGATGGGGGACTTCAGCAGTCGTTTTTATTTCTCCGTATACCTTATCTAATATTTTAACTGCATCATCCAGTAGTATTTTATTTTTTTTTTTCAATAATCATTTTTTATTATTTTTCACAACCATATTACAAATCCACACATTATATACAATATATACAAAATGCTTCCATTGGTTAATTTCACATATATATCAACCTCATGTATTGATCAAAGGTACAGCACTCACAATCAAAAGGAAAATAATAAAAAAAAAAAAACATCCAACATTAACAAATCCAAGCCAACAATCTGTCTTTTCTGTACATTTTCTATCTAATCTAAGGTTGATTTAGACTATATTCTGGTTCCCGAGAAAAAGTGGATAGTAACCTCTTAAGCCAAAATAATATTAAAAATTTGCTCCCAGATTTTTATGTTGTTGATATTTTTCTTGTGATCACTAATTAACAGTTTATGCGCTAAGATGTGTTTTATTGCCAACAATCTGAAATTTTCCCACGATGTCTGGGCTGGGTTCAACCAATTTGTGGCTATATATAATTTCATTAATAGGCAAATATTCATAATTACATTCGTTTTTGATTTATTTAAATTCTCCGGGGGAATATGAAGAATCATAAACTCCCAAGAGAGTGTTGAATTTTGGCAACCCATTTTTTTGTAACTGCAATTTTAATGAATTCCACAATTTATAAATGCACTTACAACTCCAGAACATGTGAAGCAAATCTGCTGTCTGATCAAAGCAATGTGGGCATATGGGTGAATTCTTCGCATCAAATTTGTGCAAAGTGAGACGAGTATAGTATGCATTGTTAAATATCATCAGCTGCATAAATACCAATTTCTGAAGGGATACGGACTTTAATGTTAATTTAAATGCCTCCAATATCTTATTGTCATCTGGGAATATCAATTTCTCTCTCCAGTAACTCGATAAAAGAATATAATTATTATACTTCCTCTCTTTTATCAATTTATATGCTGCGGTTATATATTTTCTATCCTGCAACAGCGTTTCCCATAGATTACGAGAAATGATTAAATCTTCCCCTTTCATTTCAAAGTTGTTAAAATAGTTTATAACCAAGTCTTTTCGCTGTCTTACTATAATTAAATAGGAAATAGGTAGTTCTATTTCTTTTAAAATATCCTGTACTGGTACTCCTAGAAAAGGATATAAATCGAGTACAGTTAACTCCATGATTAAAGGGAATTTCTTTAGATCAATCAGTTGACCACCAATTGTTAAATTTGGGTTCCTATGAAACGGTTGGAAAACCATCATATATTTTAGTAAATTTAAGGAAGCGAAAAGAGTTTGAATTGTCGTTACATAACTTTTGATGTGCTCCATTAGCTTATATTTACTCATTGTCCAATTATTTAAAAAGGGTAATGCTTTAGCGTTGACTCCCACTTCTTTTATATGCTTGTACGTTAAGAGCACCCATTTGGGTGTCCATTTTCTATTATCACTATCGAAGTAAGACGTCTTTAAAATCCTATTGGCCTGAATCACTAAATAGTACATTTCGAAATCCGGTAATTCCAGCCCCCCCTTATTTTTTGGAGCCATCAGTTTTTCATATGAAATTCTCGTCTTCCTGGGTTCCCAAAGAAATCTTCCCAATCTTATATGAAGCTGTTTGAAGAATGTTTTGGTAATTCTGAGTTGTGCAGCTCTAAAAATATATAACATTCTAGGAAGAACATTCATTCTTATGATAGCTGCTCTTGCCATCATCGGTAACTTCAATCTACTCCATCTTTCAAGATCCAATGTTATTTGATCTGTAGTTGACTTTACATTAATAAAAAAATCTCTATTTTCAGTTGAGAAGACAATTCCCAGATATTTTATATTTTCTTCCGTCAATACTTGTCCTATTAATGGTAGCATTGAAAAAGGTGTGAGTGTCTTTAATGGGAATATTTTAGATTTTTTAAAATTTAGCTTGTAATTGGAAATTCTCTCAAAGATTTCTATTGCAGCTAATATTTTTTCAGTATCGGAAACAGGTGTGGTACAATATATGTTTAAATCAGCTGCATAGGCAGCCATCCTAACCTTTATTCCATACAGTACAGGAGAATTATAAAAAACATTTTGCTTAAGGTGTAAAAATAAAGGCTCCAAGTAAAGATTAAATAAGATGGGAGATAATGGGCAGCCTTGTCGGGTACCATTTATGATTTTTATCCTATTCGAGCATTCGGGATTTATACATAAATTTGTGTATGCATTTCTATATAGTATCCTTAACATTGAGATAAACTCCTGTGGTATATTAAAATAAGGTAATGTATCAAATAAATAATCCAAATTAACCCTATCAAATGCTTTCTGAGCATCAATAATTAGGGCATACAAATTCAGGTTTTTATATTTCGCATAAGAGATTAAGGTATGGAGCGTTAAGGTATTATCCGTGGTCTTCCTCCCATCCATAAACCCCGCATGTTCCTCTGATATTATTGGGTTTATTACCTTTCCAGTAGTATTTTATATAGTTCTGGTATAAGACCATCTAAGCTAGGTTCCTTATTATTTTTTAATGTTTAATTTGATCTGTTTTTTTCTGTTAAAGTGAATGGTCTTTCAATTTTTTTTATTTGTTCACTCGTTATTTTATTATTTATATTTTCCATTAGAAAAGCTTCAACTATATCATCATTATCTAAGTTATTTGCCTTATTTATATTTTCAGAAAATGCCTTTAATATCTCTTCTTCTTTCTTTTTTCTTATTTATATGTGTTATAAGTTCTTTGTTATGATTTAGTTTATTCATTTTCTTTGATCTGAGAGCAAGTTTATGCAAGCTTAAAGGGTTTACTGAGTATGGCTGAAGTTTAAGTTTTTCCAGGTTTACTGAAACTTTATGATTCAGAATTTCAACATATTTTGCATTTAAGTTTTTATGTTCAGATTGACTGATAATGTAATTTGGTTTTAGATTTAATTTAAGTGTGTCTGCTTTGGCCTGTAGTGTATTCAATTTTTTATCCCATTCTCTTGTTTTACTAATACACCTGATTGTAATTCTTCCATTTAAGTAAGCCTTTACTAAGTCCCACAGGACAATGTCAGTTACTTCACCATTCATGTCTATTTCTAGGAAATTTTTAATCTCTTTAACATACCAATCCTTGAATCTTTTTATTTTATTAATGTGTGCTGGTAATCTGTGATGAATTAAATTGTCAATTTTTAAAATAATATTAAATATGATAGCATTATGGTCCAGTAATGGACATGAAACTATTGAAACTGCTCTGATATGTGATAAGAGATTGTTTGAGACAAAAATTTTATCAATATTTATTGATATTACATATCTATATGAATAATGGATAAATTGAAGTGAGCTTTTTTTTCCTTCTCTTGTATATACAACATTTGTTAAGTGGCTGAAGATGTGAGTCTCAGCTTTCTATATGCAGTAGAATTTTTGTCTGATAAAATAAAATTAAAAATCACCAGCCATTATGACTTCACCTTTCATGTAATAGACTATAGTGTGTAAGTATTTTTTTTTTGCATATTTAGCGCCAGGCCCTGGAATCCAGTAAGAGTTCACCAACAACATACCATTTTATCAACTAGGTATCTTTTACTAAAGCAGAACTGGTGAGTTCTTCCATAAATTGAAGGTACCTGTTCTTTTAGCTCAAAAGCCAGAACCTGCTAAAATCAAATAATTCTTTAATGAAAGTTTATTTATATCTTTATTAAGTAAATGTGTTTCCTGTAGAAATATTATTTGAGCTTTATGTAATTGCAAGTATTTGAACAAACTCTACATCTTTACTGGATTATTCAATCCATTAATATTCATAGATATGCATTTAAAAGCAGACATTTATATAAGAAAGAAAAAACACAGGTATAATGAAACCAGGGACAAAACGTTTGAAACATATAAAGAAATTACCTATTGATATAACCCTAAAACATTTTACCATGAAATAATGTATTCCTAGTTTGTTAAAAAAGATGAACAAACTACCTCTCAAACTCTCCATTAGAATACAAACACTTAGCTCATGCTGATTCATATTAATGTGTCTAATATTTTTAGTATGCATCATCTTAAAAAAGCACATCAATGAGTTATTATAAATAAGAAAAGTTAAACAGGGGTTCAGAATCTTTATTATAAGTTAACCAGAATGAATACCTCTGTAGTCATTTTTCCCTGTTCCTCACATTATTTCCCTGGTCTACTAAAGAGAGGAAGTCAGTTGTTATTTTCATATTTGTTATATTTACTATGTATAAAGTTGTTCATGGGATCATACCAGGCTAATTGTCCATATGGAAAATTCCAAACCCATCCAATTATTCATGTGGGAATCATACCCTGTACCTCATGCCTATAAGGTGAATACCTTAACCACTGTGCCAACCTCCCACCTTGTAGACATATTTATATTCTTTAACTATATACATATTTACTTATTCTGATCTATTTCTGTTTTGTATAGTATGTCTTATACTATTACTATATTCCTAGGTTTTATATTTTAGTTATAATCCTAGTATAGTGTATCTTATAATAGAACATTTATATTTATCCTTTTATATTTGATACTCTTTACTCTAGTACTACTGTTAAAATCAGGGCTATTTTTCCTTAAATGTTATGTCTAATAGTATCTGAACAAACATCTGAAAAATCTTCCCTTTTAAGATTCAAACTTTCCATAATAAATTGTTCTGAGATAGTAAGTTTTGTTATCATTAAAAAGAGATAATAACAGAGAAAGTCAATCCTATTTTTTATCAGAAGTGTCATTTTATAGGCTAGTATATAAATTATATTTTTGGTGTACTGCAAGCATTCAGAACTATTTAATAACTGACAGTGTTTAGAATGCAATTCACTGTCATTTGCTTATTATCTACCTAGTATTCATTGACATATTTGCATATGATTTAAAATATTATGATTATTTACTTTTAGACAGGAAGCAGTAACCTGGACAGTTCTTAAAATTTTCAGAACTCCTGCAGCATCACAAAAGTGCTCCTGGCTCTAATTAAGCTGCTTCAAGCTGATCCTCATGACAAGGGCTTGCAAATGAACAGTTTTATCAGCTAAAAGTCACACAAAAACATTGGCGACTGAATCAAAGCCTCCTCTACATTATATATCAGTCCCTCAAACCCTTCCAAACCACCAAAAACATTTCAAATTATGGTAACCACAAAAAAGCCATTGTATTTAAAGAACTAATATTTAATGATTCAGTAATCACTGTTTGTATAAGATGTTTAATATAAAGCAGAATGTCATATTTTAAAGGAGACATAGCATATAAACTTGCATTAAATGAATGACAGTTGTATGTGATCCAGGTTTAACTTGTAAAAGTATGAATGTTTGTTTCTCTTTTCGACTTTTTCCCGGTTAGGGGTCACCGCAGTGGAACTCCAGTCTGCTAATGATTGGTAGTAGATTTTCATGGTGCCGAGTTGCTAGCCTGACGCCCAACCTTTAGTGAAGGCACGCCCATTCAAGCATGTCTTTCAGAGGCCACTCAACTGCGGGGAGGACATGCAGACTCCACACAGAAGGCACTCCAGCCAAGAATCGAACAGCAGAACCTCTTGCTGTGAGGCAACAATGCTACCACTGTACCACCGCGGCTATAGTAAAAGTATGAATGTTACTCTAATTATTTGATAACATTCTAATACTTTTATATATGTAAGAAACTATATCTTTTATACTTTGGTTATAACATAGCATAACTTTCCAGAGTGCTGTTACATGTCAAGTATACTATCAGTAGTAAGCATTCAGAACTATGTAATAGCTGACAGTGGTTTAAAATGCAATTCACTGTCTTTTACATATTATCTAACTTGTATTCTTTGACATCTTAGCATATGGTTCAAAATATTATGATTATTTACTTTTAGACAAGAAGAAGTAAACTGAATAGTACTTAGAATTTTCAGAACTCCCTCAGCATCACAAAAGTTCTCATGACTCTATGTTGTTTCAAGCTGGTTTTCATGATAAGGGCTTGAAAATGAACAGTCCATCAGTTACAATTCACACAAAAATGCTCTCAAGTGAATCCAAGCCACCTCCGCACCACACATCATCCCTCATACCCCTCCAAACCACCACAAAGCCAACAAAAAACATCTCAAATTATCCCAACTACTAAAAAGCCATTGCACTCAAAGAAATAACATTTAATGATTCAGCAAGCACTATTTGTATGAGATGTTTCATATAAAGCAGACTGCCATTTTTTAAAGGAGACATAGCATATAAACTTGCATTAAATGAATGACAGTTATGTGTGATCCAGGTTTAACTTGTAAAAGGGTGAATGTTAGAATTATTTGATATCATTCCAATAGCAACTTTTATATATGTAAAAAGCTATATTTTTATACTTTGTTTATAACATAGCATGTCTTTCCTGGGTACTATTGCACGTCAAGTATACTATCAGTGGCACTCTATGGGACCATTTTAAGAACCTAGAATGTAAGTTAACATGCCTCTTTAGTGTCATTTATTGCATCTTGTATTATATTTAATAATACATTATTCAACTATGCCAAGATATCAAGAAATGTGCCACCTAACATAAGTTTCATCATAATAATGATTAACTTTTAATATAATTAATAGTTTAACCTTTTAAACTAAATGAAAATAAGTGGCTTTAATTCCATATATTGTTAAAAGAATCAAACTCTAACATCTTAAAAAGGGAACTAGTAACCATGTGAAGAAGGGAAAGAAAGAAAGAAATGAATTACCTTATAAAAAGTAATATTCAGCACCTGTTCATAAGTATTCAAGCACTTCTTTAAATTAATAAGAATTCATAACCATGAAATACATTGATTTTCATTTGTCCTTCAGTTTTTTTACTTTTTTTCTTTTATTAACCATCTGTTATTGCATTTCTCTTCAAAAAAGTTCATAGTTTCCAATCCATTTCTTCTATTTTTTTCTAGGATTTTATTTTTCTGTATAAAGTCCATTGCATCTTCCAAGGTGTTAAAAATCTACTTCCCTTCTGTTAGGTGAATCCCTATTTTTGCTGGAAACAAGATTTGTGCTTTAATATTGTTTTTCGTTAAGCTTTTAATAAGTGGTGCATATGCTTTTCTCTTTGAAATCACTAATGTTGAATAGTCATTGTCAAATCTTATAGTATTTTATTTAATTTTAACTGCATAATTAATCTATACAGCTTTTAAGACTAAATCCTTGTCTGGACTTGAGAAATATCTTATGATGATTGACCTTGGTGAAGGTTTTTTTTTTTTTTAAGATGAGTTAGAAAGTGATCTGTTTGCCCTTTCGATGTCCAAGGAAAAAGCTACAGGCAGGTTCAAAGTTTTAGGTAGCCAGGTATTAAGGAACTGAATCATACTGTCTCCCTCTTCTCATTCAGGAATCTTGTAAATACTGATGGTATTAGTCCTAGATCTGTTCTCCAAGGCTTCTATTTCCTGGAATAAGTTGTTTTATTTCAGAATGTGACAAGTAATCATCCATCAATATCAGACATTGCCTTTTCTATACTCAAGATTTGTGATGTTTGTTAAGAGATTCACTTAGCACTTCAACTTGTTTTTTTTACATTCCTCTTTGAAATTGTCCATTTTGCTTTCTAAATGATTTATCTTTACAGATAACTCACTGATGTTACTTAGTATAGATTGTATATCATTTTATATAGTATTGTCCTGTACACTAGGCTTAGACTGGCTCATTCTGAGACAATTAGTTATTTCTAATTTTCTTAGGAAAAAGCAATTAAAAGAGTTTCAAACTTATTTTTTGCAGTAGATCTTTCAGTAGATGTTAAACTATAAATCCATAAGTTCTGAAATGTTCTTTTTGAGTTTTTTTTAGTAAAAATCCTATCAGAGATATTAAAATGAAACAGAGCTAAAAAAACAGTGCTGTTAACTGCTCCCCGTCTTGACCATGTAGCTGCTTATCATCTTGACCATGTAACTGCTCACCATCTTGACCATGTAGCTGCTCACCATCTTGACCATGTAGTGGCTCACCATCTTGACCATGCCCCAACTATATTGAGAGCTTTCTAAAGAGAGAGCTAATATCTTTTAATGTCAAGTAATCAATTTTAATAGAATGGAAAAAAAACGTTAGAAAGGTTTGGAAAATTTTAGTAGAGTAGTTGTGAAGTGCTGATTTTTTTCGGTTAAATAAGCAAATAACTAAGCAGAGAAGTCAGAATCATGTGAAAAGGAAACATTTTTATAATAATATGGATTTTTTGCTACATTTTGGCCTCATTTGTCAGAAAGTTGGTTTCAGGCTTGTGCATGGTCAGATTATTGAAAAAAAGTGGGTTGTCTGTTCCTAAAACATTCTGGTCTGTTTCCCCAGATTATTTCTTTAGATTGGCTCATTGCACAGCTACTGTTAAGAGACAGTAGTCTGTTTTGGATATTTATTGCATATATTATGTGCATGCAAAACTCCTTTCATGCATTAAGTTGTGGTTGACTCATAATATTTTTGTTAATTATTCTCTTACTATGAACTGTGAAATGCTTATTTTGAAAATGAACAATTATAAACAGGAAGAGTTCTAAACAAGTGACATTGTTTTCTAATAGTGCTTGGGCCCTTGGGCCTAGTTGTTAACAATATGTTCAAGGGGGATTTTTTTTTTTTAATGAATTATTTATAATAGGAAGGCGGATAGTTTTAAAGCAAATTAAATAGACCAATGGTAACTTTGAAATGGAGAATATGCCAGAGGAGTATTTAATTGATAAGACTGATTGGCAATGGTCTAATTAATTTGGCAATTACAATCTGTCATTTGACTTGGTCTAAGCTAATTGAATACTAGCTGAGAAAAGGTGAGAGTACAAAGCCATTGTTTGGGACATTATCTGAAAGAATATGCCAAGATGATTTTGCCATCCCCATGAAAGTTAAATTGCTGGAAGGAAGAATATTGCCAGTAAGTTTAGCAGAACAAAATTGTCTTCATCTGTAGTGGATAGATGATTGGAAAAAGCAGTGACATTCATTTTAACACATCCATGTTGCATGTGTTATTCAGTTAGGCAGCTGTCCAGTGAATACAGAGAGGCAGTAGCTGTGCAAAGAACATTGTGATTAGATGTGATCATTGTGTCTCCTGCAGTATGGATAGTGTTATTCTGAAACTAGCATTTAACCAAAGGTAACTTATCCCTTCAAGTCTCTACATTTAGGAGTCCTCTACTCATATAGAAGGGTTTTAAATGGATTGTACATAGCAAAATATGGACCCAGAGAGATATATATGCTACACAAAATATACAATGCAAGCTAAATTTCCATTCTGCTAAATTCTTGTCCATCATTCTAACCTCCAGGGATAAGATTTACTACAACTGAGCAGAAAGTTTATAATATTACAGTAAAATGTCTCCCTCCATCTTTTCCCTTGGAAAATGAAATTGCTTGTGACAACTTTTATGCCTGATTTAGTCATTGTTCCAGTGCAGATAAGGTACAGTTGATATATCCTTTCTGATTCCTGGGAAGTGATTTTTCAGTGGGGAGCAAGTAAAGGAACATAGCTCAGGTCACATAACTGATATCTTAAATAGTAGCTAAAGGGATAGTCAGATGATGCCAGGAAGAAGAAAAAAACCCAGTAACCTGTAATTTTATGATTTCTGCTGCAAGACTCCATGTTGAAAGACTATATCTTATTTTTTTCAGTTGATGTAACAGGATCTGAAAGGAGAAAATGAATCTAATGTGACAATAGTTGGAATGCTGTGTGCTGCAAGTGCTTAATGAGGATGCCCTATATTTTGGAAAAAATGCAGTACATCAGTAAATTTTAAATCAGACCAGTGCACAGAATGGACAGGATATAATGCATTGCCAGATAGAGTGGTTCAGCCTCTAGAAAGTAAACCATTAAAGTGAAAGACTCCATATTAAAGACTGTGAGGCAGTGAGCAATGCAGGAACAATTACACTTGACTAGAATAAGGCAGTTAATTATAGAACTGTCGGAAAAGAAGAAATGAGAAAACTCAATGGTCAAATAAACATGGCAAAAGTGAAATGACCACATATAGTACTAGCACTGCAGTTTACTTAAAATAACATTCTCCCTTCACATCTTCATGCCACCAGTAAGTTTTATGAAATGAAGACCTTCGGAAGTCAGTTGAAAGAAAATGAAAAAGGTAACATACACAAAGCTAGAGAGGGTGAAGTACTATGGAAATAATTATTTTAGTCCTTTTCCTTCCACTTACACATTACATTAAGGTATACAGGTAGCTGTAAAGCTGTGAACCTGCTAAGAACTTTTGCTGTTTTGCCAGAAAGATACATTTTGCTAGAACAATGTTTCCAACAGGGAGACAGCTTTGAGTGCTCAGAATTATTTATCATCACCATCATCTTCATCCATGAGTGCATCAAGTCCATCTCCTTTCTCAAGCAAAGAGCAAACGCTATGCTGTTTAATCCAGCATACCCTGGTTTCTGTTGCTGTATTGATGATATAGTTTGCGTAACTGAGTTACTACTGTGTTAAGCAGAGCTTTGTACAAGTTTTTCCTGAATTATTTCCCCCCTGGAGTCCTGTGACTGTTTCTCTGACTTACAAACATTGTACTAGCACTACATTGCCGGTGGCAGTTGCCAATTCTTTTTGGATTGGCATACATGCTGCTTTGCCCATGTCCATGAGCTCCATTACCCCTCCCTTCATTTCCACTAGTCTATTTCCTGTTTCTCAAGTCTTCTATATTTCTTTTTCCCCTTATTACTTGTGTACTCCTCTCTTGCTCACCTATTCTGAATCACTTCAACCCTGCAACCTTCTCTGTCCCCTACATTTGTCTGCTGCAGTCCAAGCTCTTTTCTGTATTTTTCTGTGCTCCTTTCACCCCTTAGTGTACAGTCTCTATTTTTTTTTTTTTACAGTTTAGTTTTCTCTGTTAATATTACAGGCTGTCCTGCCCTAAAAACCAAAGCCCAGTGACCAAGGACCACATTGTACGGATACCCTCCCTCAAACCCAGATAAGAAGACCTATCTTTAGGCAAAGTGTAGGTGATAACCTACTGCTCTCTCTGAATATTTACATGACTACTTTATTGTATGTATAATCCTGGCTTGTACACTTGCTAGGTCTATCCCCTATGATAAGGCCAATATTGCTTCTTTCATTTAGGTCAGTCCAGATGTTGTTCCTAATATAGCCACAAGATAGTGGTATTCTATTAGAAATATTGAGTCTGAGTTCATGTAACCCACCTGAAGTTAAATCTAACTGGGAAAACTGATATATATATCAGAAGCGATACAGTAGATATAAAGTTGCATTTTCTCAATAGTGTATGCTGAAAACAGCCCCGCTCATTGGGAGTGTGTTTGGTGACTGATTAGAGTTGATGAATTGTTTCTTTTGCTAAGGTTTCATAATCAGTTACCTCACTAGGATAAGCCAAGTGCTATTCCTGATTGTTTTTTCTTGCCTCTCTCAGCTGGGCAGGCCCCACTCCATTAGCCCTTGCTCCGCTACCCTACCCTAGCCCCATTCCCACCTACCCCCAGTACAATTACATTTATACATATCCTTACCCCTCCAACCTTCCTCCTGCCAAACTACACCTCTGCAACCACTTTAAAATCATCATATCATCAATCAGTCCAACCCTTTATTTTTCCTTTCAGCCTCCCTAACAATTAGGTTCATAGGTTCATAGGTTCATACTAGGCTATCTGCCTAGGGCATTTATAAGCCTAGCCAGAGTTGTGTGGCTTTCACCACCCCTTAGGTTGAAGAATACTATACCCATTAGTTTGCCGTGCCTCTGTCCAGCAGTGATACAGAGATGATCCCCGGGGTAAACCTACGATCTCCCATCCACTGGTCAAGATTCCTCTTGAACAGAGCCAGCGAGGTGCTCTGTCTCACATGGACCGGGATTCTGTTCCACAGCATAGGGAGTCTCTGGGTGATGAATCTGTCCCTCCAGCATTTCCTATTTATATCCGTGTTGAGGTTTAAGTCTCTTGCTCTTGTGGCTCTGGTGGATTTGGATTTTTTGAGGTGGAGCATGTCCATTAATTCCGGGTTGGACATGGCCTTGTATGTCAGGCACAGGTCACCTCTGAGCAGACGGTATGCAACTGAATAGAGCTGGAGTTTCTTCAGTCGGGCAGCATATGGCATATTTTTGAGCCCCTTTATCCTTTTGGTGAGGAACTTGTGGGGTCTTTCCAATTGCTGCAGGTGTCGGGTAAGATGCATTCCGAATGGGGCATTGTACTCAATCATTGGTCTGATAAGTGAAGAGTACAGGGGAACAATGACCTCCCTTGATCTGGATGTGAATCCCTTCATAATCAGGTGGGCAATGTAGAAGGTCCTCCTAACCACTTTGGCAATGTGAGTGTCAAAAGAAAGGTTACTGTCAACTTGGGTCCCCAGGTCCCTGATAACCTCTTCTGTGCTTAATGGATTGCCACCTATGTGGTAACTTGGGGTTACCTTGTTTTTACCAAAGGGTATGACTATACATTTTTTGGTGTTTAGCTTAAGGCCATGGCTCTGGCACCAGTTATCTGTTTCTATGAGACCTCTCTGAAGGATATCTGTGTCTGATGGATTTTCAACTATGGCACCCAGTTTGCAGTCATCAGCAAACTTTGTCAGCCACAATCCTCCTATGTTTGCCTGCACTTCTGAAAAGTAGATGCCGAACAAGAGGGGGCCCTGGACTGAGCCCTGTGGGACACCGCTTGTGACCGGCTTGGAGTCTGACATGGCACCAGCAACTCTAACCCTGTGGGTTCTGTCCTTGAGCCAGTTTGCAACCCATCTTATGACATATGGGTTTACATTTAAGCTGGTGAGCTTTTCTATGATACCCGAGTGGGGTATTGTGTCGAAAGCTTTTGCAAGGTCAAGGTAGGCTGTGTGAACTGCCCTACCCTCATCAATGGCCTTGGTGACTGTTTCAAACAAGTTGACCAATTTCAAGAGGCATGATCTGCCCTTGACAAAGCCGAATTGGGTAGGATCCAATGTCTGTAGGTCCCCTATGTCTTTATTTATGAGTTCCATTATGATCCTCTCCATAGCTTTGCAGACCAGGCTTGTTAAGCTTATGGGGCGGTAATTACCAGGATCCATAGAAGCACCGCCTTTGTGGAGTGGGACCACAGTTGCCGTACGCCACTCTTTGGGTACGTATCCTGTGGTAAGGCTAAGATTAAACAGCAGCCTTATGTGTGGGTTTAGTTCCTCATTGAGTTCATGTAACACACAGCCGGGGACACCATTCAGTCCCATTGATGCTGTGTTTTTAGCTTTAGAGAGAGCAGCTCTCACCTGGGCATTTGAGATGATTGGGAGGCTACACTCTGCTGGGATAGATATTTCTCCTTTTGGGGGGGAGGGAAGGGAGAAATTTTCACTGAACCTGTCTGCCAGTATGTTTGCAATGTCTGTGGGTTCAGTGATTTTTGTATCATTTTGGACTAATTCTGAGCATATCTGGGAGTTTCCACCCAGATTTCTAACATAGCTAAAGAAGGCCTTATGATTGTCTTTTGAGTCCTTGGCGATTTTTCTCTCAAAGTTGGCCTTGGATGATTTTATGAGTGATCGTAGTTTATTACTAGTATTGATCAGAGATGTCTTCCCTTTTAGGGATTTTGCTCTATCTTGTAGTAGCTTTCTCCTCTTGTTGTAAAGTTTGTTTATGGCTGGGGTCCACCAGGTCGGTGCTTGCCTTTGGTGGAAAGGGTCTTGATTTTATTTGGGATTGCTTGATCCATGCAATCCTGGAGGTGCTCGTGAAAGCATTTGTAAGGGATTCAGCAGCGTGGGTTGTGGTTTCCAATGGCTCAGGGGCCTTGAAGGATACCACACCAGTCTTAAGAAGTGTGAAGTTGGCTTTTGAGAAGTTCTTCACTGTGGTCTTTTGTTGGGGGTGGGGCGGGATGTGGATCTCCAGTGAGATTAGTTTATGGTCTGATCTCACCAATGAGGGATATACTTCCGGTGTGGAGCATTTTGTCCCCATGTTTGTGATGATCAGGTCTAGTATATTTTCACCTCTTGTGGGAATGGTGACAAGTTGTTCCATAGCATTTGAGTTTATGAACTCCTGGAACCTTTGGGCTAGGGTATTGGGGCTTGAGTAATGTTCCCAGTCTATGTTTGGGTAGTTGAAGTCACCCAATATGATGGTGTTTGGAGAGACATTTATACTCTCCAGTGTCTTCAGGAAGGCTGTGTGGGGTTCCTGAGTTTGAGAGGGTGGCCTGTAACATGCTACAAACTGTAGAGCAGTTTTGCCTATGGTTAATTGCACCTGAATGGTCTCTGATGCTTTGTGAGTTGCCACCAGCCTGGAGGTGTGGGTATCCTTGATGAATATGGATACACCCCCTCCTTTTGTGGTACGGTCCGGGTTTTGGGGCCGGAACGCATGATATGAGGTAAAACCTGATAGTGCCGGGGTGCTCTCAGGAGCCTTGAACCAGGTTTCAGTCACAGCACAGACATCGATGTTCTCCATACTGAGGAGGGCTTTGAGGGCGTGCATCTTGAGATTTAGACTTCTGGCATTGAGCAGTATTACCCTTAGGTTTTTCCATTATTGTTTTCTAGGGCGGTGGGTTTAGAATTTGAGCCTTGTCTAAAAAAGGCACTATTGGGGTGGCAAGAGCTTTTGCCAATATCCGGAAACCCAGGGGTGACAGGTGCAAACCACCCCTTGCGAAGCAGTGTGGCTTGTCAAGCATGTCATTCCAGGCAGACAGACATTGGATCCCCTTAGAATGACACCAGAAATTAAGCCAGTTATTAAAACTGATCATTTTGTCTCTGTATTGTGGCATCATTCTTGGTGAAGGTAGGATACTGCTCAGGGTCAGGGTCATACCAGCCTGGGCTACATAATCTGAGAGCTCCTTTATGTCTCTTTTCATGTAGTCCAGGGAGGTACATCTCAGGTCATTCACACTGACATGGACAATGACTGAGTCATACTTGTACTTGCTGTGGAGTGACCTGAGTGCTTGTGTTATGTGGCGGATTCTAGCACCCGACAGGCAGCTTACTGTGACCCTCTCCTTGTTCAGTCTGGTGAGTGGGATGTCAGTGTGTCTGACTATGGAGTCACCTATGACAAGTGTGTCTGGCATTGTGTTTGGCCTTAAGGGCTGTGACTGATTTGCACACTGACTTTGTGATCTATGTGTTGCTTGTGTTATGTCATGAGGTGGCAGTTGTTTGGATGTCTGCTTTGGAGGCCTCTGCTGTTTTGGTAGATTTTTGATCAGTGCCTCCGAGTATGTCTTTGTGTGTTTATGTGTTTGATTTGTAGTTGTGATAGTTCTATGTGAGACTGGGTTTATGGTGTGTGTGGTTACCTTCTCCTCCTGTCTGGTTTTGCCAGTCCTGAGTTGAGAGAGCTCAGCCTCCAGTTTGGCTATATAGTTGCATCTCTTGCATGTATTTGTGTTTTGTGGGAGGAGGAGAGGGTTGTCTGTGTACATGAGGCAATTGTAACATTGCCTCAATATTCCCAGATTCACCAGCTGAGCAGGAGAGGACGCTAGCAACTGACCCTTTGACATGCTAGAAGAAATGAAAAAGTTTGCTGTGTAGCTGAGTCAGAAAGGACCTATAGGGAAGTGGATACTCAATGGGGTTTTAAGCCAGTGAAGTACTTTGTATAATATAGAACTGCTCCTTCCCTCTCTATACTCAATACATTTAACCCCATCTCTATAACCACATCTCTTCACACTCTATTTCACCTTCATTTACCTAACTTTACCTCAACCATCCTACCCTTACCTAAGCACTATCACCTCTATACTACTGCCCTTTCTAGATTTCTCACACCAATTCCACTAAACCTACACCCTCACCTTACAAACTCACCTATTATATTCTACTCCCTACACCATGTCCAGCATGCACAAAATTGTTCTACTAATACTTACCATTTCCTTCTCCCTCCTTCTAACCCCCTCATCTCCTCATCCAACTTGTATACCCCACAAACCCACATTATCAACATCTATATACTTTGCCACCCTTTCTAGCAACTGTGCAATCGGGTCTAGTCTGTATGCCACTGACTCAATTTTTAGAAACAAAACTGACAATCCTCACTGTACAAAACACTCTTCCTATCAACCTAACTCAAATTCATTTCTGTCACCTGAAAAAGATTCTCCATCCAAAATCTCAACCATTCAATCCTAGACTACTTCAGAGTGGTGATATCCACCCTAACCCTGGCCCTTCTTAATCATCTCAACAAGCCTCTAACCTTAAAAAATTCTCTATATTTCACCACCATCAATACCCAAAGTATATGAAACAAAATTCCCCATCTACACGCATGGCTAAATCACTATAAACCAGACTTTACAGCCATTACCGAGACCTGGCTAAAACCAGATATAAAGGATACAGAATTTCTTCCCCAAACTATTCCTGTCTAAGAACAGACAGACACCATAAAAAGGAGGAGACATTTCCCTATTATAGCCTAGCACCTTCAAAGTGATTCCTTACTCTAAGTCCATTCCTACCTTCTCCACTGCAAAGGTACTAATTTCCCTCCTACAACTAGACAAACAAAAAAAAAGTCTGCATTATAGTCATATATATTCTCCCAGTCAACAATATTCCAATACTTGAGGATATTCTTACCTGGTCCTCAAGCAATATAAAAAATGAAACAATCATGCTAGGCGATGTCAACATAAACTGGTCAGAAATCTCCAGTAGTAACCCCTCCATAGGCATCAGTCTTCATACCTATACTCAGCTTATCTCTGATATTACTAAGCCTGATAAAAGAAATAGCAAAGGCTCAATTCTGAATTGGATCATAGTCTCTGACCCTAAAAACTTCCCTACCTCCGGTACACTCCCAGATAGTATAAGTGACCACTCACCAGCATTCACAATACGGAAGCCCTTGACAGTACCAAACATACACCAATATAGATATACTTGAGATTTAACCCACTTCTCCCCTACCACCTTCAATGACATATTGCATTCCACTAACTGGACTCCATTAAAATTTCTCCCTCTTAATGAAGCTGTAGAAATCTTCAACTCAATATTTATAAGGATCCTAAATACTCTAGCCCCTTTACAGCTAAAAAGAGTCAAAAGTAATCATGCTAGATGGCTAACTAAGTCCACTAAGCAAATTATTTCCTCTAGGGACAAAGCCTGGAAATCCTAGCAAAAAAATAAGACTGCCTCCAACTTCACACTTTACAAATAACTTCGTAACCAGGCCAAATGTTTAGTAACCAAAAACAAAAAAGAATACTTCCAAACTTTACAAAACCAATATAGGCACAACCCCAAGAAATTATGGGGAGCAATCAACTCCCTACTCCATCCAGGAACTAATCACAATCCATCCCCAAACCCTGAAAAAACCTCTCCTGACTTAGCCTCTCTCTTTAACTCCTATTTCATAGACACTATTACTAAACTTACTTCTAGCCTCCCACCATTAAACACTAACCTACCTCACACTACTATACCACAAACCTCATCTGCTTCAATACCCACTTTCTCTCTCTCCCCTATACCTACCTCAACCATAAAAAAATTCTTCATAAACTGAAACCTTGCACCAATGCCTCTGACAACCTACCTGCTGAATTCTTACAACTATCAGCCCCCACCATAGCATACCCCATCAGTATCGTCATCAACAGATCCATTCAGGAATCCCGCATGCCAGATATCTGGAAAAAAGCATATGTTCTTCCACTCCACAAAGGAGGTAATAACTCAGACATCTCAAACTTCTGGCCTATTGCCATACTCTCACCCATCTCTAAACTACTTGAAAAGTGCATTCAAACTCAGCTCCTTAATCACCTGATGACACAACAATTGCTTTCCCCACCCAGCATGGTTTTAGACCAGGACATAGCGCTAACACTGCACTTATCTCCTTCCTGGACATAGTTAATAGAGTTTGTGACTCTGGTTCCTTCATCTCTGCACTCTTTGTTGATCTGTCAAAAGCATTTGACACAATCACCCACCTCCTGCTTACCAAACTATTGAAACTGAGCATCTCTACCCCTACACTTCAATGGTTTACTGACTATCTAACCAATAGGAAATAGTCTATTATTTGGCAGCAATGCTTCTCCCCTTTTATCAACACCAATACTGGGGTACCTCAGGGATCTATACTGGGTCCCCTTCTTTTCAGTATATTCGTCAATGACTTCCACACCTCTCTCTCCCACTGCTCTGTAATTCAATACACAGATGACTCAACTATTATCTGCTCTTCTAAATCTGCATCTCTACTGCAACAACTTACCCAAAAAGCCTTCACCTCAACTGAATCCTGGATGTCACAAAACCATCTCACCCTTAACACTAATAAAACCAAACTCTTAATATTCACCCCAAGTAAATGTAGCCCAGTCAATAGATCTGAACACTCTGTCCACTCCCAAAATAACACCATCATTGAAGTCATTCCCAGTACAAAACTGTTAGGTGTTATCATAGATGACAACCTTACCTTTGACCTTCATATCCACAATAATATCAAAAAAACATCAAAAACTAGGAGCCTTCTATGGGCAAAACTACTTTCTAAATTCCACTGCAAGAAAGGCTCTCACCTCATCATTTCTGCTTCCAACTCTTTTATATGGTGCCTCTATCTTCACCAACATCCAATAGATGACAACCTTACCTTTGACCTTCATATCCACAATAATATAAAAAAAAACATCAAAAACTAGGAGCCCTCTATAGACAAAACTACTTTCTAAATTCCACTGCAAGAAAGGCTCTCGCCTCATCATTTCTACTTCCAACTCTTTTATATGGTGCCCCTATCCTCACCAACATCCAGTCCTCTCTAAAAAACAAACTCAACTCATGTTACAATAAAATTGCCAAATTTGCTATAAATGCCAAATTCTCCACCCACCACTGCACCACACTGCAGCAACTAGACTGGCTTGAACTTCCTCATCACCTAATATACCTACAACTTACTATTGCCCATAAACTTATTTACCTCCCAGCTGCCTGCCCATTTCTCACTGGTATAATGACCATCTACTATCCCAATCGTCACCTCAGGTCAGAGAACAAAATGCTATTAAATGTTAACAAATCTAAACTCTCTGCCGTCAATTGCTCTACTCTGTTACTGTTTCTAAACTATGGAATGAACTCCCCCTCCACTCAGAGCCATGTCTAATGCCTCTAACTTTAAAAAATCCCTTAAACTTCACCTCTCCTCACACTGGTTATGCACTTGAACCTCTACTAGAACCGCATAACTTGACCCTCTCACTATCTTTCTCCTCCTCTTTCTATAACCACTCTATCCTCCCTTTCTCTCTATCACTCCCTACACATTTTTCCTCTCATTCTGAGCCTGGAATACACCTACATTACCACACTGCTTTCCTTCTTCTCTGCTACATATCTCATGCAATATTTAATTTACCTTTATTTTTATAGTTTTATTCCATTACTATATGCTATTTTTCTCACTGTTTGTCCCCATTCCACCTTCTGTTACCAAGCTACTGTGAATAATCATAATGTTCATCTCCAATTTTACCTCTGATAACAATCCAGCATATGTAATCATAACGTTGTTGTACTTGCTGCTGTTGTATTATATATCCTGTATCATTGTAACATATTTCTTGTAATCTTAATTTGTTGTACTTCCTGCTGTTGTATTATATATCCTGTATCATTGTAACATATTTCTTGTCTATATGCGTTAAACATGGAGCTTTTCTCCCCAAGCCTCCACTGAAAATGGGTTCTTCTGGCCCAGTGGACTACCCCGGTAATCAAATGCAATGAATAAATAAATAATCTAAAGGCATGCATACAACTAATAGAGGTTGTTTCCCCCCTTTATAACCACTGTGTAGGTTAAGGTTTGGTTAATACTAGGCTATTGATCCACCGGATCATTTGTAGCCTAACCACACAATCCTGCATTGAAATTACCAAGTCATGGAATAGAATCACATCATATGTAACAGAGTACTTGTGCATAGTTTCAACCCCTTTTCATAAGGTCTTGGGGGCCAGACCATGTCATCCAGGCTAAGCTTGGAAGGGGTCAGAAAGCTACTATACTTTACATCCTAGGGGAGACTATTTCCTAACCATTAACCATTATGCCAACCCACAACTTGTGTGATTATTATCTATCACATCCTATTTATGCTATGGTGGAAGTTTAGATCCCTTGAACAGTTTTTTTTGAGTGTCATTAACAGAAGCATAGCAAGGGTGGGGTGAACCGGGCAGAATACATGAGCATGGTTCTAGGGAGCAAGATTAGGAAGTGCAGTTCTTGCATTCTTTTTTCTGTCTTCTAGATTAGCAATAGTTACATACTTCTCAATTAATTTCTTAGTTGCCGCTGTATATTGTGATTCTTGTAATTCAAGGTTTGTGTTTAGATACTGTAATACTGCATAAACACATATTTTCATTACAATAAAATTGTCCCAACAGCATTTCCAGATAAAAATAGTACACTCTGCTTCTGTATCTAGTTTTAATTCAACATTTTGCTAATTAATTCCTCAGAATTTCTTACTAACAGTATGACTTGTGCTTGTCTCAATGCCATATCTCAGCACTTGTGATACATTTTCTTACTTCACAGTATAGACTTTTTCACTTTTAATAACACTAGCAAACAGCTTATTTTATGCTTCTAATTAGAAGTATGTAAATTCTTTTCAACACACTTACCTTTTCCTTTACATATCTTTGAAAATGATTTCTTCTTGCACAGAATTTGCAAAACTGATTAAAAGCAGGAAAATTGTATTTTGTTCTTATAATCACATCTAAAACATTAGTCTTAAATTCCAGGTGTACAGTATTTTCTCTGTGCCTTGTGCCTTTGTACCTTATGAATCTTGTTCTAGTCTCCTTTACTGCTTTAATACACTTTTTTACTTCCCAAGTTTTCTTTTATTTGACTTGAATTTTGGACATTCATGGTCAAGCTGTGTACTGCACTGCATGGTTGTTGTGTCTTTCGGCTTTTCCCGGTTAGGGGTCGCCACAGCGGACATCCGGTCTGCTAATGACTGGCAGTAGATTTTTACATGCCGAGTTGCCAGCCCTTGCCCACAACCTTCAACGAAGGTACGCCCATTCACGCATGCATGTCTCCACACAGAAGACGCTCTAGCTGAAAATCGAACAGGACGTCTTGTTGTGAGGCGACAACGCTACCGCAGCACCACCACCGCAGTCACTACACTGCATTGTATTGTATTAAAATTGAGTATACACAGCTTGTTAGTTTATTGAACTAGCTACCAGTAAAAGGCAATGAGAAAAATGTAATGGGAATTAGGGAATGCAAAGGATTGTCTAATGAGATGCAAATGAAGATGTATAGCTAGTGATGGCATCCTTCATATATGACGTTAAACTCAAGTCCCATCTGCTTTAGTAGGTGGTAGCTCAGAAGGATGTAAAAGATCTCATGATACCTACTGAAAAGAGTAGGGTCTGTGCCCCAATGTCCTTGCCAAATTTCCCCTAGTAATATAAATACCATCTCAGGTCTGCCCAGAAATGAGGCCACTAACATAGTGGGACTAATCCAGTAAGCAAAGTATAAATAAATAAATTAAATATATGTGAGGGTTTGCACAACCAGGTCAGAATTTGTAGTCATCATGGAAGTAATATTTGTGGAAGAAATGATGCAGCTCAAATTATGGTGGGGTGTTATGGTTTATATATGGTGAGAATGATTAAAACTACAAAGAAATGTTGATATATAAATGTCAAATATTTGTGTTATATGTAAAATGGCAAATATGTTGTATAATATGGTTAACAAATGTGGAATGAATATTATATGTGAAAATGTCTATGATAAATGGTATTCTTGAAAAGTGTTGTGACATATACAACAATAAAATAAAAAAAGTTAAAAAATCATAGTCATCAGGAGTGAAATTATGTAACTGCCTGCATCAGAATATAAAGGCAAAAGGCATGATGAAACTTGTAGAGTTGTACTGATGAACAATTAATAGCAACTGCTGTCACACAGCAGCACTTAATGTAAATTAGCAGGACAAATCTTCAGCAAAGACTACAACTGCAGATGGTGCCATCAGAAAGGGTATAGTTAAAAGTAGAGGATAATTTATTATCAGCTCACAGAGAGCTCATGGACTGGTCCTGATTTGTTAAGAACATCACATAGGGATTGGCAGACATGTGTGGCCCACAAAGCTGGATATGGGAGAATGCATAGACTGCCTATATCAGTGTATACCAAAGTGTATGTAACTCTTTCTAGTTTAGCTACAAAGATCTTCTAGAGATAAATAGGACATTTTGGGTATATTACAGACATCTGCCTGCAGAATACTCAATACATTTCTTGATAAATTTCTTATAGTCAAGTCCATAGGCAAGTGTTAGGCTAGCTGCCCTTTTAGGTCATTTTAAGCCTAGCCAATTTCCCTTCAAAGGTGAGAATGAAGGTCTGAACTTTGTGTCTGAGAGGTGAATACCTTAACCATTATGCCACAGTGGTTATACTTGCTGTTGTCCAAGGACAGGAATTCAGTAGACGTCACAATTATGATGTGAATTCTGGAGTACGTTGGTAGTAACCTACTATAGTGGTATGGACCCACTTGTGTATGTATACCGCTGTGGTAGGTAATACACAAAAGTCCAAATATATGGGTGAACAGTGAGCTATGAGCTTACTGAAGGTACCATAGGAGGCAAATGGGGTGAGGCAATGCTGAAAGGAGCTGTGTGGAAATCCCCCAAGTATCCTCTTGGCATACACCTGTATCATTTATGTTTAGATAAGATAAAATGGCCTGAGGATAGGCAGTTCTGTTGTTGCAGGCTGACTTCCCATGATGCTGTTTTTTATAGATAGATAAATATATTGATATATAGATAGATACATAAACACACACACACACACACACACACACACACACACACACACACACACACACACACACACACACACATGCACATACGCACACACACACACACACACACACACACACACACACACACACACACACACACACACACACACACACACACACGCGCACACACACATGCACACACACACACATGCACACACCCACCGACACACACACACATATACACAGGTACAACACCTGCATCTTCAAAATATGTTAGTAGAAGCAGCAGTCAGCCATTGTACCATTATCATTGGCACACTGGTTTTACCATAGTCTATTCCCACTCAAGTGCTAACATATATGTGACTCTGGTGATCTACATCTTATGTCAGTGCAGTGCAATACAGTGCTCTTCTGTGTTCCCTTCTGTTAAATGCTGCTTCTGTGCTGACAGACAGGGATTTAAGCTACAGAATTACCACTGCTGTTGCTGCTTTGCTTTGTGTTTTCATATCTAAGATGATATTTCAGCAAGAGAACTAGCAAATGAGTGCTATTTTGCACTGAATACATACCACTGAAAGTAGCTTCTGATTATGTCTATGAATTGTTGTATTTCACAGACTTATATCAGTGACATAAGATGTATGTATGTACCACTCCATGCCATCAATACACTTTACATGCCTGCTGATGTATACTGGCTGTACTTGTATGCACACACATCACTTTATGTAATGGTACTAAGATATACAATTCAAATTTATGTTTAAAGCATGAGTCACAGCCTGCCATTTTGTTTAGCAGTATTTTTATGGTGATGGCTGCCATTGAGAGTTGACTCACTGAAAATGAATGCATAATGTGCTAAGAAGTGAAAGACCACCTTATACATCTTTCACAGCTAGGTTAGAGAACAGCTGTTGGGGCACTGTCTTCTTTCAGCTTTTCCCGATTAGGGGTCGCCACAGTGGAACTCCGGTCCGCTAATGATTGGCAGTGGATTTTTACGGTGCCAAGTTGCCAGCCCGATGCCCAACCTTCAAAGAAGGCACACACTTTCATGCATGCACCTACCTGCATGTCTTTAAATGTCACTCGACTGTGGGGAAGACATGCAGACTCCACACAGAAGGCACTCCAGCCGAGAATCGAATGGGAGAACCTCTTGCTGTGAGGCAACAATGCTAATCGCTGTACCACCGCGGATAAATCTATGTGATTATATTTCATAAAGTGGATGCCTGGGTGACCTATCACAGCAGCTGAGCAGGGCTACTGGCATAATCATGAACTAGTGCAAAAAGCAGGTCTGTTGGTCTATAACTGCTCTGAAGATCTCTGGGTAAGAGGACTCCTGGAGATCTCCAAGTACTGGAAGCTGAAGTAAGGCAAGAATGTTAAAACATTAAACATTTGCCATTTGTACTGTTTCAAATACTGTATTTTTGTAACAGTGTTTTGTGTTTTATAGCAGTGTTCCTATGATGTTTTCCCAAGAAATACCAGGACATACTAAGCTGGCAGATGTTGGTGTATGTCTGTGTTTTCTAGGTGTTGTTATTGGCTGCTGTTGTCATGACACTGGGGTTTGGAGTGGCAGGGCACTTGCTGTCCAGATGTGGAGTTATGGACACCATTTCATCTTTCTGCAGCATTGCACATAGCTGTCTGAGATTATTGAGCACCATGTCAGGCTTTTTCTTGATTGTACAGACATGTGATATTATAGCTATTTTATTGGGTGTAGGTGCCCTATCAGTCATTTGCTTCATTGTGGTTGTGTAGCTGCTTTCACAGGCTGAGCCCACCATCTCAGGCTTCTGCATCATTGCACATACATCTGCAGCTTTACATCTGCAGTGCTTTCAGCATGGTCCCCCACATCTGTGTGTGATGGCTAGTATATTTGTTTTTTTCTTTCAGCAAGATCAAAATGAAAGGAAAGTACTGCTAGCTCCAACAGAAGGCAACAGTAAATGTTAGCACAGCATGGGGCTTGGGACTCTTACCTCCTCACCTGCACTTACTTCATTTATACCATGTGTAGAACACCCCCAATAGTGGCAGCCTTCACTCTCTGTCTCCCTTCTGCAGGTCATGATAGAACCAACAAGCCGAAGGCACATCAGCTGTTGAATGCTGCTGCCCCAGCCAAGGGTAAGGTAGGAGAGCAGAGAAAAGGTGCCATTTCAGGTACATAGCCTGTGGCAAAAGGCCAACTCTGGCACTGCTGTAGCTAGAGAAAATGTTAGAGGTGGCAGTTAACTGGGCTTTGACATGCTCAGTTGCCATACATTGGCTCCTCCTGCAGTGAATTGTGGATTTTCTAGGCTGGCTGGTCCCTGCCATCAGGCTACCATTATGAGATGTGGCCCATACCACCAGCCAGCTAGACTTAGGACCTCCTTTTATTAGGTCCTGGTAACATCATTCTGGGATGGGAGGCAGTTGGAATGCTGTCTACCCCATCCTATCCCCAAACATTGTCCGCACTCTTTTTGTTTATTTGTGTGCATCCCTTGTGTCCCCCTCTTCATGAGTACCAGTCTGCCCTTGTTTGTCTCTACTATTTTATGCTTTTTATGTCTGCCACAGCTGTCTAGCTTCCACCTACTTTCCTTTCTCTATATCCCTTTCACCATTCCCATCATTCAGATAAAATAGACAAATAAAAAAAATAGGAGACTTATCCCTGCAGAAACAATATCCCTTTATCTCCCCATCTGCATTTCCCTTTATGTTTTCTTTATGTGTTTACCTCTGCTAGCTATACATCTTGTTTTCTGCTTTTGTATACTCCTAGTTTTACCACTTTAGTAGAGCTGGGCAACAGATGTCATGTCTTTACCAAATGCTGGAAGCAAGGATGAGACAAAGAGGACAGCCATCCTGGACATAAGATGTTTGGAAGTTGATTGGGAGATCATAGGATCATAGGAGGTCAATAGGCTATTGACCCTGAGGCCATTATAAGCCTAGCCAAGAGTTTAGCCAATGTTTAGACAAATCAGCACCTGATGCCACTGTCCAGCAGGGACATGGGTGGAATCTCAGGGATATATTTTCTATTTCCCATCCAGTTATCCAGGTTGCGCTTAAAAAGGGGTAAATAGGTACTCTGCTTGATGTGGAGAGGTAGTCTATTCCATAGATGGGGGAGTCTCTGGGACATAAATTTGTCCCGCCAACAAGTCTTGTTGATCTCACAGACCAGGTTGAGACCACGCATGTGGGTTACTAGAGTGAAGCTTGACTTGTGGATATGCAGCAGTCCCATCAAGGTAAGGTCCTTGTTCACCTTGTATTGCCAGACAGAGGTCACCTCTGAAGAGTCTGTATGAAACTGAGTAGAGGGATAGAGCTTTTAGCCTATCTGTGTATGCCAAATGTTTGAGGCCCTGGATTCTACTGGTAAGGAACCTCTGTGGTCTGTCCAGCTGCTGCATGCGCTTTGCAAGATACATGCCAAAAGGGGTGTTGTACTCAATAATGGGCCTTATAAGGGAAAAATACAGGGATGCTATGGCCTCCTCATCCCTGGATGAGATACCCTTACTTATGAGGTGGGCCATGTAGAAGACTTTCCATGCAACGGAAGCAACATCGTGGTCAAAAAGGCAGGTTGCTATCAACCTGGGTGCCCAAATACCTCACAACTGATTGAGTGCTTAGGACATTATTAATGTGATAATTTGTGAGGATGTCACACTCCCCAGAAGGGGATGATGATGCATTTTTTGGTATTCAGCTTGAAGCCATGTTCATTTGTCTGACTGAGACCCTCTTGGAGGATGTCCATATCACTACGGGAATTGATGACAGCACCCAGCTTGCAGTCATCTGCCAACCTGGTCAGCCATAACCCACTGGTTTTGGCCGGCACCTCAGAAAAGTATATCTCAAATAACAGAGGCTCCAAGACCGAACCCTGGAAGTACACTGTTTGTTATGGTCTACAGCTTGAGGTGGCTTCCACTATTTTGACTATGTGGGTTTTATCAGTGAGCCAGTTTGCTACCCATCTGGTAACATATGGATTGATGCCTAGTTGAGTGAGTTTATCTATTATGCCCGAGTGGGAAATAGTGTCAAAGGCTCTGCCAGGTCAAGGTTGGTGGTGTGCACTGGATTCCCCTCATCAATGGCTTTGGTGACTGTCTCAAAGAAGTCAACAAAATTTTGCAGACATGACATCCCCTTGATGAAGCCAAACTGTATGGGATCAAGTGTTTGGAAGTTGCCAGTGTCCTTGTTAATGAGGTCCATGATAATCTGTTCCATGGCCTTGCAGATCAGGGTAGTTAGGCTGATGGGTCTATAATTTCCCAGAGCAGTGGATGCTGCATCTTTGTGCAAAGGGATGACAGTGTCTGTGCTCCACACAGCTGGGATGAAGCCAGTACTTAGGCTTTGGTTGAATAGGGTGCCTAAGGTGCTGCAAGCTCTTGCCTGAGTTCATGTAGGATGCAGCCTGGGATGTTATTGGGTCCCATGGAGCTGTATTTTTTGCCTTTGAGAGAACAGTGATGACCTGTTCCACTAGATATATGGGGAAGGTGGCAGGTACTAGGGATGTCCTGATTTAATGATGAGGAGGACAGAAGGGTAAAGTTTTTGCTGAATCTGTCACCCAGAAAGTTTGCTATATCTACAGCATTTGTATATGTGGTGTCCTTGACCACCATTACTGAACAGATCTGGGTGCTTCCATTGAGGTTGCAGACATATGTGAAGAAGGCCTTATGAATGTCGCTAGTAGCTATGGCCAATTTGGCCTTGACGTTTGCTTTGGAGGATTTCACTAGTGCTCTTATTTGCTTGTTCAGGCTAAGGAGACATTGCTTCCAATTGGGCACCTGCTCCTTCATGGTCTTGGACAGCATTTTTTTTTCCTTTTGTCATAGAGTTTATTTATTGCAGATGTCCACCAAACAGGTTTACTCTTCCTTGCGGAGGATGATTTAGTTCTGTCGGGTATTCCTGATTCCATGCATCTATATAAATGCTTGTATAGTGCTTTGGTGTAGTTTTGGATACTGGTGTCAGTTCCTACAGAGGGGAAGGGGGCTGTAAAGCTGTTCATACATATAATATAATCAGCTTTGGAGAAGTTTTTACATCTGATCCTAGCTAGAGGAGGGTTGGGGGAGATGGTGACATTGAAAGTGACCGCTTTTAGGTTGGATTTTACCAGGGAGGATGATACTATGGAGATGCTGCAGTGGTTACTCATGTTGGTTAATACCAAGTCCAAGATATTATCACCCCTTGTGCGGGTATCAACTAGCTGTTCCAAGGCATTTCATTGACAAAATCAAGGAATCTCTGGGCATTTCTGTTCTGGCATGAGTAGTTCTTCCAGGAATGCATGGATCATGCGATCCCAGATAAAACCAAGACCCAATCCTCCAAAGGCAGACGTCCTGTCTGGTGGACCCCAGCCATAAACAAACTATACAACAGAAGGAGGAAGCTACTAAATGATAGAGCAAAATCCCAAAAAGGGAAGGCATCACTGATCAGTATTAGCAAAAAACTACGGGCACTCATAAAATTGTCTAAGGCCAGCTTCGAGAGAAAAATTGCACAGGACACTAAGGATAATCACAAGGCTTTCTTTAGTTATGTTAGGAACCTGGGTGGTAATTCCCAGATATGCTCAGAATTAGTCCAAAATGACAAAAAATACACTGAACCCACAGACATTGCCAACATCCTAGCTGACAGGTTCAGCACAAACCCCCCCCCTCCCCACCAAAAGGGCAAATATCTATCCTAGCAGAGTGCTGCCCCCCTGACATCTCAGATGCTCAGGTAAGAGCAGCCCTCTCCAAAGCAAAAAACACAGCATCAATGGGACCAGACGGTGTCCTGGGCTGCGTCCTACATGAACTCCAAGAAGAGCTAAACCCAAACATAAAACTACTGTTCAGTTTCAGCCTTACTACAGGATATGTGCCCAAAGAGTGGCGTACAGCAACAGTGGTCCCTCTCCATAAAGGTGGTGCCTCAACGGATCCTGGAAACTATCGCCCCATATGCCTGACTAGCTTGGTCTGCAAAGCTATGGAAAGGATCATCATGGACCTCATAAATAAAGATATTGGGGACCTACAGACACTGGATCCTACCCAGTTCGGCTTTGTTAAGGGCAGATCCTGCCTCTTAAACCTGGTTGATTTCTTTGAAACAGTCACCAAGGCCATTGACGAGGGGAAGGTGGTCCACACAGCCTACCTGGACCTCGCAAAAGCCTTCGATACAATACCCCACTCGGGCATTATAGATAAGCTCACCAGCTTAAATATAAACCCCTATGTCACTAGATGGATTGCAAACTGGCTCAAGGACAGAACCCACATGGTTAGAATTGCTGGAGCCATGTCAGACTCCAAACCAGTTACAAGTGGTGTCCCACAAGGCTCAGTCCTGGGACCTCTCTTGGTCGGTATATATTTCTCGGAGGTACAGGCCAACATGGAAGGACTGTGGCTGACCAAGTTCGCAGATGACTGCAAACTGGGAGCCATAATCGACTCTCCAGCCGACACAAGCATCCTCCAAAAGGGCCTCATAGAAACAGACAACTGGTGCCAGAGCCATGGCCTCAAGCTAAATGCCAAAAAGTGTATAGTCATCCCCTTTGGCAAAAACAAAGTTCCCACAAATTACCACATAGTTGGTAATCCATTAAGTACAGAAGAAGTAATTAGGGACCTGGGGACCCAAGTTGATAGCAATCTCTCATTTGACAACCACGTGGCCAAAGTGGTTAGAAAAACATTTTATATAGCCCACCTAATCATGAAGGGATTCACATCGGGATCAGGGGAGGTCATCGTGCCTCTTTACTCATCCCTCATCAGGCCCATAATTGAGTACAATGCCCCTTTTGGGATGTACCTTACCAGACACCTGCAGCAACTGGAAAGACCCCAAAAGTACCTCACCAAGAGGATCAAAGGGCTCAAACAGATGCCATATGCTGCCCGGTTAAAGAAACTCCAGCTCTACTCAGTGGCATACCACCTGTTCAGAGGTGATCTGTGCCTGACGTATAAAGCCATGTCCAACCCGGAATTAATGGACATGCTGCACCTCAGAAAATCCAAATCCCATCGAGCTACTTGCTCGAGAGACTTGAACCTCAGCACTGAAATAAATAGGACATGCTGGAGGGACAGATTCATAACCCAGAGGCTCCCTTCACTCTGGAATAAAATCCCAGTCCAGGTTAGGCAGAGTCCCTCATTGACTCTCTTCAAGAGGAATCTTGATGAGTGGATGGGAGATCGTAGGTTTACCCCGGGTATCACTTCTGTGTCACTGTTAGACAGAGGCACAGTATACTAACCTCGCAAAAGGGCATAGCAAAATAAATTTAAAATGGGTGGCAAAAGCCAAACACATTCTGGCTACGCTTATAAATGCCCTAGGGCAGATAGCCTAGTATGAACCTATGAACCTATGTTTAGGAAGTTAAAGTCACCCAGGATCAGGGTAAAGGGTTGAATCTTGATAGATTCGAACAGGTCCAAATAGGCAGATTGGGTATCTTGAGTCAGATTTGGAGGCAGGTAACTAGTGATTTGAATAGGGGTCTTGTCAATGGTTAACTGCACCAGGAGTGTCTCCTGTGTGTCATACTGTTTGACCAGCCTGGAGGTCTGTATGTCTTTAATGTATACTGAAACTCCACCTCCTTTGGCTTTACTGCCCACAGTTTGGGGTCTGAATGTAAGCTAGGATGAGTAACCAGATAAGGCTGGGGTGCTCTCTGCAGCTTTGAACCAGGTTTCTGTGACTGCACAGATGCAAAGAGATAGGACTGGGAGGAGTGTCCCAGATCAAATTTACAGTAGGGGCAGGCAACTGCCAAAGCCACCAAAAAAAGTTTCAGTACAGATCAGAAAACAATGCCAGCAAATGTATAAATAATTCAGTCAAGCAAAAATAAAGACAGTGCAGAACTCTAACAGGTAAAGTGCCAAAAAATATACTTATCAGCTCTATATTTCTAGATTGTTTGAGAAGCGCTCTCCATCAGAACACAAGGAGATTCTAGCAATGACATGCCCGATAGAGAGGTAGAAGTGAATACTGATAGTGAATTAGCAGACAGGGCTAAAGTGCTTCAGAGCTCCATGTGTGGTATTTAAACTGCAGAAAGGCACTTCTTACATTTGTTAAATATAAAGATTTTTTTTTTCTTCGAGCACCAGAGGAATGCAGAAAAGGATTTAGCTTGCTTGTTTGCTCTTGAGGTGAGGAGTGCTAGCTAGAATAGTGAACAGACCTTTTTATTTTTAAAGAGAACAAAAAGGGACCCTGCTGATGTGGGGAATGGCATTGGGTATTGGATAAGCCAGCCATGGTACTCCCAAATGCAATGCATTGTTGGTATATGGCATGCAGTGAAAGCCTGCTACAACAGGTGCCTACCTGCTATGGGCAAGACATGCCTTCTCTTGAACTCATGCCTTGCCTTCCTATGTAAGTCTTCTTCTGCACCACTCAGCTAGCTTTGTGTCTTCTGTTCTGCACCAAATCCTTGCCCTAAAGTGCAGGGAACCACATACCCACACAAAATTTCCTTTCTTGGTTATGCATGCCTACATTACACAAAAGTCTATTCTAACTATGCAGTTCAAGAGTTTTGTCAACCTGCAAAGTATTTCTATGAATCCTGGCCCTTTTCTTGTATATTGCCATTCATTCACTGAATTGTTTTAAATGTGCACTAGTTATTTAAATTGCTCTACATATATCCACAACTTTTGATAAAGTCAGAAACCATTTCTCTCCAAAGTCTGACCACTTTTGATCATTTAATTAAACAAGCTATTCTGCATCTATTAAAACACAAATAAAATTAAAATGGCTCAAAGTTCAAAGGTGCTAAACACAAAAAATATATATTTAAAGTTAGCAACATCCAACAATGATCAGTACAAAAATATTATTGGCAGATAGATAAGGTTTAAAAACTGAATCTCCCTCAAAGAATATGCATAGACATATACAACCCTTTTTATAAACAGAGAAACTAAACCAAACACAAATAAAACCAGTGACTATTATGATAATGTACTTAATTCAGCAAAACGTATATACTGAACTTATTTTAATACTTCTGGAAAGCAATGAAGAGTTGTTTTTGTTCTTTTTTTTAATTTTTTTTTTTATTTTTTTTCCAGCATATTATTTGGTTTGAGGTATGCATGTTTCTTCATGGCAACTTAAATCCCTACAGGTCCAGGGATACTTGCAGGTAATGTTCCCAAGGCATTTTATCCTTCTATGTGGGGACCACCAGCTCTCAGCATAGTGAGAGGTGGCCTTCCATAAGAGGTTTGTGAGCCAGCAAGCTGCTATTGGTGTTTGTAGAGGCAGTCTTGAATGGTCACGGCCCTATCCCCTTTTACATGCTGGTGTCATTAATGTAGGCTTACAAAGAATGAAGCATGGTAATAACAGAGTCCTTGGCCTAGAGTCTGAAACAGCAAAGTCCACAAAACCTGCCCTTTCACCTATTCCAGCTGCTGTTCTAAACCCCAAAGTTTCCACTAGAGCCCACACCAGCAGCACATCATCCCATTCTCTCCCCCTAAGCAATGCCTTATCATTTCTTTCTCCCTTTCCCCCTTTGCAGGTCCTACAGCTATCTGAGCTGCTAAGCAAATTCAGGACACCTGGGTAACAGTCAGGGCTTTATCCCTTCATGTGAGTGGAGTTAGACTCTTCTAAAATGTAATTCAAATTTAATGAATAACCAAGAATTCAAATGTGAGCCCTCATGGGCATTTAACCTACATTACCATTTAGATTTTAAGAGGCCCATCAAAAAATTGTCTTAAACACTTTCAAGTAAAGCTTCCTAAATAACCAGTAAAACAAACAAAAAAAATCAAAAATATATATTCATAACTTTGTATCTTGCATATACTTAGCCAAATCATTGATAACATCCCCTTTTTGTATTCATCATATATGTTCCAAAATTATCATTGATAACATCCCCTTTTTGTATTCATCATATGAATCGGATGGTGCAGTGGTGCAGCAGTTGCATTGTTGCCTCACAGCAAGAGGTTCTCCGACTTGATTCTTGGCTGGGGTGCCTTCTGTGCAGAGTCTGCATGCCCTCCCTGCACCCATGTGGGTTTTCTCAGGGTGCTCCAGTTTCCTCACACATTACAAACACATGCATCTGGAGCTTTTCTCCCAGGCCGCTGCTGAAAATTGGCTTCATTCCAAGTCAGACTTTCCCAGTAAACAAATGTTAAATAAAATAAAATAAATAAAAATAAAATAAATATATGTTCCAAAATTCTCCATTGTGTCACTCTCATTAAACATACCCTCTTCAAATTGAAGCACCCTAGGTCTCCTGTGAGAGGGGTCTGCCTTCCTCATTCCCCACACCCCTTGCTTAAATATACTAAGTCCAGGATAACATCACTTTTTACAAAAGGAATAATTGTGATTAGCTGACCTCCTCAGTGAAATTGATCTATAGTAAAAGAGCAAAACAAAGATTATAATAGAATTTTGGCACTCAGTCAATAATCTGCAAATAAATACAAAACGTTTGGACGAGAATCCCTTTGACCAGCCATGTCATCTATTCACTCTTAATGCATTTGTATTTGCATTGACTCAGTTCAGTGGCCTTACAATATATCTCTAGTTCATATAAAGCACCAAATGGCACCTTCAGCCACAATGCATCAATGGACCAAATCTCGTTTTTCCATCCACTTAACACAAATACTGTTAAGCAAATACTAACAAAGGCTAAATAACTATGGATCTCTGTCTTTGGACTACCTACCATAATCACAGTTGAAGGAACTTACCTTTGCTCATCATCTTCTCCTAGCTATAATAATTAATCATAGCCTGAGAAAAAGACAATTCTCCAATACATGGGAACAATCAAAGCTTTTCTAAGTCTTTTGAAAGGTAGAATTTTACACAACATATAAAAATGCAGGGCATTATACTCAGTGCTCAGTACAATATACTTGAACAAATCATGCACAACTGATTAAGAACCTGTTTCTCTGTAAGCAATCTCCTTACCACTATACATGAATTCAACTCAGGACACAGCACTCTTGTCAGTTCTCTTAAAATTATTTCAGTACGTAGCTTTAGACTGTAGCAATAATCAACCAACAGCTGCAGCATTCCTAATTTTTTTGCAATGCATTCACTGTTGTAAATCATTAATTACTCATTAAAAAAATAAAATTCATATGTTGCAATAGCAAAGTGTGATCTTGATTTATCTTTAGTTAACAATTGAACACTGACAGCTAACAAAACACACTATCAACATTTTTCATAACAAACACTGGAGTACCACAAAGTTAATTATATAAACCACCACTGTTTACTATTTTCTCAAACAATATGCAAAAATGTACAAATTATATCACAGTACTGAATTGGCAAATACACATATGCACAGTTGAAACAGCTAAAAATGGAATCTGAACTATAAGCTTCTATTAACAAACTTAAGGAATGGATCATCAATTGCAACAACCTCATCCTCAATGACAGGAACATATTCAAGAGGATACAAACGATAAAACTATTATTTTCAATGATTAAAATAGACCAACTGTTCATTCAAGAAATGTAACTATGAAAGGTTCCCCAAGTGACATAAAAGTTGTAACTTACTTGAAATACTTTGGCATCACTACTGATAGCAAGTTATACTTTGAGCAACATATTAACATCACTATGAAATAAATAAATAAAATTGGAGCATTTAACAACTTGGTCCTACTCTCTCACCAGCAGCTGGGGTTTGGCATAATGGTTAAGGTGTTTACCTTTCAGACACAAGGCACAGAGTCAGATTCTTGCCTATGAGGGGAACTGGTTAGGCTTAAAATGGCCAGCAAGGGCAACTAGACCAGAAGTTACATATAAACCAATTCCTATCTAAACTGTTTTATGAAGCTATAAGCCATAGGCAGTCTAAAAAGCAATGAAACCAATTTAATCTCAGTAATGTAAAACAATTTCCAGATTTGCAACAAACATAGCCAATAATATCACTACAGTATTTTACAAACCCGAATTGGATGCCTTTAGAAATAAATTTAAATACCTGCATGCACATTCAGACACAAACTGATCTTCAGAACTATTTGACCTGACCTCCAAAATATGTTCACCACTTGGACTTTTAACAGGAAGCTTAGATAATCTAACCAATATATATTTAAATTAAATAAAACTAACAAAAGATGGTGGTGGTGTATCTAATAGTAGTTAACATGTGCCAGGAATCATCTACCACCCTATCTGCACAAAACTTAAATCCAGGTAAAAAGCTTTATTCCTGACCCCTAACAAATGTATTTCCTGCAGTATCATATGACATCACAACACTTAATCACCATAAGTGTATCTTTCCATTACATGAAATGGAAGGGCACTGCATATTTTAAAATGCATAGTAGACTCCAGCCACTAATCAGTCTCAACAAAATATGCATTATAACACTTTCATCTGGGAGTGTGTCAGTATGGTTTGTGGTGTAAAATGCTTGCAACTAGGATTGTGTCAGTGTGGTTTGTTTTCGTTATATAAATGTATGATAGCTTATGTTGTAAGTGATGATTTAATAAAGATGTTTTGTATTTAAAAGAAATGGGCAGAAATTGAATAATATATGTAATGTTGCTTAGGTTATATGATATATAGCAATATATGTTAATCATAATGTTTGTAGATGTGAACTTATTAATACACTTTGATTACTTTTATATAAATGCAAATTTGCCTATGTCACAAGTGATAATTCATTAAAGGTGTTTAAAAAAAACAAAGTACTGCATTATATTGTAACATTTATACTGCCATTCTGTATTGTGTCACTTGTATTTAAACCTTATCAATATCAGGTTGCATTGTCACTTATATATTAATGACAACTTTAGCTTTTGTCCTCTTGTGTGTTTTTGTACTCATGTGGACCTTAACAAAAATGTGCTTCCTTAAAGCATTTTGGTCACTAGCACAGTTTATATACATTCACAAGCCTTGTCTTAATACTTGTAAAAATCTATTGTGCCATTTCTTTTCAGAGAGCTTTTCCTCCATGGGTCTCCTTGGAAGATAAGCCAGTTTCCAGTAAGGACAGCCCAGTAAACAAAACACACACAAATAAATGTAAACAATGTAACATGTGGACATTTGTTGATGTGCTTGGTATGCAATACAGACACTGCACATGTGATTCCCTATCTTCTACAAGAGGTTTGTATAGACTAAGCTTCTGGAAAGAGTGTTTACCGTATGACATAAAATGTCCTTGTAGACAGGCATCAGCTTTTACAGCTATATACCCCCTTATGCTACAAAAGTACTAAATAATGAACTCTTAATGACTTTAGCAAGATTGCAATGAGTAATATTTTGCAATGCACAAGTCTGATAAAACAGACAAAATATTATTTCATCTAGGAAATGGATTCCAAACTATCAAGAGCAGGATGCCAAGGATGTAATTCTAAAATAAAAGGACAATAGCAAAATGTAAATTGAAACCATATATTACAATTGCAAAACATTCTGATTTATTTATTTTTATTTATTTATTTTAATTTTTATTTTACATTTGTTAACCGAGAAAATCCAGCTGGACTAGGTCCATTTTCAGTGGAGACCTGGGGAGAAAAGCTCCAAAAATATGAGTACAGCAAGAAATTACAGATAGTACATGAATAATAGTCACAATTTCAGGGAAAAATACAAAAGTTTTAGTACAAGAGTTTAGACAAATTATTAGTAACTAGCCAAGAGAGAACAAGTTTAAATAAAAAAAGTTAATAAAAATATGCAAAATCCTAGGTAGTACAAAAGGTAATGAGAGTAAGATACTTGACATAGTAAGACAAGACTTATGTTGAGAAATTGGATCCATAGTAGTTGGAGAGTGCAAGGATGGTGGAGTTGAATCAAGTTATGCATGGGTAGATACAAGTTTCCAGAAGGTATGATTTAAGCCGTTTTTTGAATTGTGTAACATTTGTGGCAGAAATAATGGAGGAAGGGAGGTTATTCCAGGCCTTAGCAATGGTATGAGAGTAGAGAGGTTTTCCTGCAGTGTTGTTAGCCCTAATGGCACTGAGAAGAGATCTAGTGGTAGAGCGGAGAGGGCGAGTGGTAGAGTAATGGGTGAGCAGTTGTAAGTCAGGTTTTTGCAGGGTTGGTCAGAGTGTTAAATGTAGTGGTTAGCTGTCGGAAAGTGAGTAATTGGGGTAATTCTAGCCATTTAAGGTGCCTTAGTACTTAGCAGTGGTGGGTTCTGAAAGTAGAGTTATTGGCAAATTTACCAATTTTGTTGTAATATGATTCCATTTTATCAAGATCAGTTTTTTTAATGTGGGTTCAAATTGGGGCTGCATATGTAAGAGTGGATAGAAAGAGAAAGAGAAAATTTTCAACATCATTCCAAAATTTCTTAATGCAAGAACAATCATAAAAGATATGAGACCAATCGGCCTTGCATTTTAAAGAACACCTCTAACACATCTCCTGCTCCGAGGAGCTAAATTTAGCAATCTTACTAGGCATGTTAAAACCTCTATGCAAATATTTCCATGAGAAAATTTTCCATATTTGTAAGTTAGAGGTTAGTTTAAGAAAATGTAACATTTTTTATTTATTCGCAGAAGTTAGGGACAATGTGCAATCTTTAGTGATAAAATCCCAAAACCTCTGATTAGGAGTAGTCTTATAAGTAATAATAATTTTATAAGTTTTTGAAATTAGATTTTTCCAATGGAATTCACCATGAAGTATTTCATTCATAAGAGTTATGCGTTTAGGTAGAGAATTAAAGGAAGAACTCTGTATTGTTCTGCATAAATCTTGAGTAAATGGACGCAGACTGTTTAGAACTAGCCAGTTTGATGATGGTAGATCATATTCTTTGATCAGAATTTGTGCATCTATGGTAACTAAATCTTTTGTACAATGTAACCAGCATGTACATTTTTTCCTTTCCCAATAGCTGAGTGTATCTAAACTAATATTATCAAAAAAGTGTTTTGTAGCTTTAAAGGAGAATAGAAGCTGGATCCATATTTTAATGTCAATATTGTTATTTACAAAGCTTCTAAAGGACTTATAAATACAATTTAAGTAATCTAGATTAGTGAATTTAATAGTATTATACTGTATAGTAATACAAAGTACATACCAAAGCTTGTTACTTAATTCACTTAATTGTAATTTACTTTTTTATTAGTTTATTTTCATTTAGGATGATACTTGTATGTAGCGTTTTCCAAGCCGAAGAGTATTTGGGATCTATCCAATTTAATATTGTTTTTAGGTTAGAGGCTTTGATATAGGATTCTAAATCTGGAAAATGTATTCCTGCAAGCTCCCATGGTCTGATATGATTGGTTAGAGCTATTCTATTTTTTGGGGGGTACCATAGAAATTTTAATAGAGTTTTGTTTATTTCTTTTAAAAGTTTTTTACTGGGTAATACAGAAATAGAAAGAGCTATGTTATTTATTTTTAGCAATAAGATCATTTTAATTAATTGTAATCTATCTTCAAATTTTAGATGCAATTTATTCCATTTCTCTGTGAGAGTTTTTAGTGAGTTTATAATGTTTTTATAGTTTGTGTTTAAAGTTAGGTCTATATTTTCGCATAGGTCAATCCCTAGATACTTCAAAGAAAAAACTGTTTCCCAATTATTTCATTATTGATTGAATTAGTGTTATCATTAGAATTTTTTTATTCAAGAGCATATGATTAGATTTAGAACTACTAATTTTAAGGCCAGAAATATACTAACATTTTTTGACTAGCATATCTAATTCTTGTAATGATTCTTCAAAATGTATTAAAGTAAGCAAGATATCATCTGCAAATAACATTATCTTGGAATTAAATTGATTATTTATATTTAGGCCTATAATTTTAGGATCTGACTGAATTGCCAAAGAAAGAGGTTCTATTGCTAAAGTGAATAAAATTAGAGACATTGACATCCATGTTTGGTACCTTTAGTAATTTTAATTGACTCTGATACAAGTGGACCTAATTTTACATAAGCTAAATTATTATAATAAATATTTTTTTATAAAACTAATGAATTGAGTGGGGAATTTATATAATTCTAGAATTTTAAAAAGATAATTCCAGTTTAATGAATCAAAGGCTTTCTCAATATCAAGAGTGATTATAAGAGCCTCTTGTTTGTCTCTATTTAGAATATCTATAGTAGTTATAATTCCTTGAATATTATCTTGGGTATGTCTGTTATAAATGAATCCCATTTGGTCCTCTGAAATGAGATGAATTAATGATTTCTTAAATCTGTTAACTAATATAGACATTAATAGTTTATAATCATTGTTAATCAGAGAAATTGGTCTATATTATTTGCATAAATGGGAGTCTTTATTTTCTTTTTATATAGGAGTAATTAATTAGTATCTCCATGAGGAAGGAATTCTACCTTGTAAATAAGATTCATTTAGGGCTTTATGTAAGAGTGATATAGCAGAAGGTGGCAGAAGCCTATATATTTCATTAAATAATACCATCAATACCCGGTGATTTATTATTTTTGCTTTCCTGAATTTTCCCAATAATTTCCTTTAGAGAGATTTGTTTCTGAATCTCATTAATCAAAGTCTCTGGTAGATTCTTAAATACCGGGAAGTTCAAGCTGTGTTCTGAGAATTCATGTTGAATTTCTTTGTTTTTGTACTGTTCTGAGAAGTGGTATTTAAAAGCATCCAAAATATCACCAATATCAGAAAATTTTTATTATTTCTCTCTTCATGGAATATACTCACAATATTATTTTCAATAGAGTTTATTTTCACTCTGTGTTAAATTCCGCACGTATTTTGGAAATACAGGGAAAGAATTTAATCTTAATTTTTCTAGGGCCAATTTGATTTTATGAGTTAAAATGTCGTTACATTTTTTTGTTTAAGGATTCAATTTCTTTTTTCTTATGTGGAATGGTTCTAGTATTATCTTTATCAATTAATACAATTTGTTTTTGTATATTAGATAATTTCAACTCACATTCCTTCATTTTATTATTAAACTATGCGATAATTTTGCCATATAAGTAGGCTTTCAATGAATCCCAAAGTATTACTACATTTAGTTCAATGGTTAAATTTGTATCCAAGAAGAAATCTATCTCTGTATCAAGCCAAGGTTTGAACTGTTTCAATTTAGTAATATATGCTGGTATTCTTTTAGTGAAAGATATTTTTTTAAAATCAGTTTGAAAATTAAAAATAAGTGCATTATGATCAGACATTGGGCATGAGACTATTGTAAAGCATGATATTTTTGTTTTTACATCTTGGGATATAAATACTTTATCAATTCTGGTTTGAGTCCTATATCTATAATCACAGTGGGAAAAGTCTAATGAATTATCATTTCTAAGATAAAATAGATCAAATAACTTTAAGTTATCTACCCATTTTTTTAAGATTTTTCCCTATAGGAGGATTATGAAAAGGTCACTTATTAGTAGTTTCTGAGTCATTCAGTAAACAATTAAAATTTCCTCCTACAATCAAACTACCCTTAGAATTGTTAGTGATGAGTTCTAAGTGCTTTTTAATTGCTGTTACCCCAATTCCCGGAAACCAATAGACATTGACCAGTGTCCAAATTCTATTTCTAAATTTTATTATTATAATTGATGAGTCCTTCCTTATCTTCATAATTATGCAAAATTTGAGAAGAGATAACACTTTTCCTCCATAGTGTTAGAACACCTCTGGTCTTTTTGGTAAATGAGGAGTTGGATAGTTTTAAGTATTTGTTCGGGCTCCAGCTAAAACTATTGTTTATTTTGAAGTGAGTTTCTTGTAAGAATATTACTTGTGCTTTATTTAATTTCAAATATTTTAATAGGTTGTCTTTTCCCTGGATTATTTAGTCCATTAACGTTTAAGGAAAGAAAAATCAAATCCATCTTATTTATTTAATGTTTTAAAGTATAATAAATGTGATAACAAAGTAATCATAATATTTAAGATTGGCACACCCTTCTTGGAAAAATTATATTTAAGCAATAAGGTGTTGTTTCCCAATGTAAAATACAATTTAATATTAGGCTGAGGCCTAAAAAAAGAAGGAATATTTGAAGCTAAACTTTTAACAATTCAGTAAATCCATTAACTGACATGGAATGTAAAACATTCCTAATCTGACAGGAAAAAAACAGTCAGATTAACAATCACTTCCAATTTTTTGAATGAATTTGCCCAGCTTGAGGCTCCAGAGTATACATTTTATGAAGTTCTATAGATTAATTAACATGAGCGAACATCAATATATTGATGTAATACATAGTTTGATTGTATCTAGTACAATTAAATCTCACTAATAAGCCTTTGTTTGATTAAGAACTACATATCCTCATTTCTGTATGAATTATTATATAAGTGAAGAATTAACAATTTGATAATAAGCATGTATAGATAATATTTATCAATTAAAGTCTCAAGAGCATCTGGATAAGTAAAATTTTCAGTAATTTAAAGATAGATAAACATAACAGTATTAATCAGGATAAATCAATACAGTATTAGATCAGCATTTAAAGTATTTATAGTAATAAAAATTACATGTAACTAATTGCCAAAGCATTTCTCTTACTATGAGGTATTATGTGATTGCCAGTCTTCTATATAGTAATTTCACATATTTCCTTATTGCTACTAGATAGTAACAATGTTACCATAATATAATCATGAGCAGGACATATGGAAATGGAATGTATATTTACAAATGGTGATGGCTGACAGAGGAGATACTACCCGAGCAGTTCCTATCGCAAACTCAAAAAGTTCATATAGCCATGGAAATATTCCAACAATAACTAATAAATATAAATTTACTTTCTAACAAATTATGCAAAGTTTTATATAAAGAAGCATGACAATCGAGTAGTTTTTACTATTGTGAGGTTAAATTTGGTAGAGTTAACAATATCAAACATATTTAAATGTAAGATTTATTACTTATTCAAGCAAAACCCTTCTTTTTTTTTCTTTTTTCTTTCCGTCACCTTTTTCCCTCTTTTTGTACATATATATTTATCTCTTACCTATTTGTTTGTTTCCTCTTTCTATTCCCCTTTCAGTTTCCTTTTAATGAAAAGAAACATTTGCTATATGATTCTTAGCCTTATCATTACATTTCTTATATATTGATTTGAACATTTGAACACTGCATAGCAAGTCTTTTGCTATAACATACTTGGACTTCAACCTTTTACCCAGGTCAGCCTTGGTGATCTAGTTAAATACAATAATACTGTGCTTGTGTATAAACTTTGTTCTCGTCATAGTAGTTGTTTCCTTATATATATATATATATATATATATATATATATATATATATATATATATATTAATAGTAACATCACTGAACATGGTTAAGCAGAACTGTATTAATATCTTAAATATTTGTGCTTCATGGGCCTGCTCTTATAACAGTTGTAATGTATATTTCCACAATGGCTCCTTTGTAATGTACAGCATAGTTATACCAAATGAAGTAAATATCATAAATTAAAACTGAGAGAGCCTGAGTCCAAATGTGAAGTGACGATACTAGTAAATAATTTTATATGCTGTCTATGATTGTCCTTTCCATTTAACCCACTGAAAGATTTTAAGCATGGGTAGTTTAGATGTGTTAGAGCCATTTGTAACTAAAGTTTTATGTTATATTCTACTAATTTGTCATCAAATTATTTCCTCGACATCCAGGAATGATGACAGGTATATATATATATATATATATATATATATATATATATATATATATATATATATATATATACTTGGCATGTTTAGTTGAGAACAAAACATTATACTTTGCTGCAAAATGTATAGCTTTATCAGACTACTACTTTAATTAAAATAAATTGCACACACTGTATAAACAGTCTTTACTACTGACTGCCATTTACATAATGAGCAGACTCTGCTACCTTATAATGGTCAATATTAACTTGCAAAAAAAAACATTTCAAATAATTCACATCTGACTTAGAATATTGTGACTTCTGAAATCTTACTTTGCATTTTTTTTCTTTATAAATTTCATTGATGCCAATTAGTCTAGATCAACTACTGTAGCACATCTAAGCAAATAAGACATTGGAGCTTTTATTGTTAGGTCTGCACAAATGGTGTTCTGGCCAAGTTATTAGACATGTGTTGTTTTTTTCTTTTTTTTGATGATGATGATACAATGGTCACAGTAAGGTGGGAAAGCCTTTAGTGCAAATATTCTCACAGGGACATTAGTAAGCAGCCAGTTTAGTAAAGCGTGATCTTTGGTAAGTGGATTGGATTTAGTAATATAATGTGACTTTCTGGTAGAAATGAGTGTCTAGGGATCTCATATAGTGTATGTCCGAATAGACATTAAATCATCTATTGGGGTGCTGTTATGCCAATTCAAGGAATAACATTTTATACAGAATGTAGTGGCTTATTTGAGAGTCATTGTTCGCTATTATTTCAGGTGGTGAATGAGCTGTCAATATGCGCAGATTTATTTCTGATATTGTTAGTACTAAATAAGTAATTTTGATACTCCTACAGTAATATTTCCATAAAGGGGATAAGCTTGAACTTTGTATCCTGTACTAGAATGATACTGATAAGGAGCAGTTCTATCACTGTTGAATAAATTAGTCTATCAATTAGCATAGGGCATTAAAGCTAGGAGTTGTTGATGAACTGTTTTTTTTGTAGTCCAAAGGTTCTCTTTCCTTCTACTGAAAGCAGATAATCAACTTAATATTCATATAAATTACAAAGTATTCTAAAATATGATTGTTAGGGAAATATTTAACTGGTATTTCAGTTAGTATTATAGGTATGTGAAGCCAATGTTTTGAAAGCTGACTGTGGATTTTATAATACTGTATGTGTGAGTGCTGCCTGTCAGAATACTTCCCAAGCACTTGAGAAGATTTATAATGCAGCAGTGCAGTGATGTCATCGCCATTTACATAGTCCTGCCTTGCTAACTATGGAAGTCATTTTCTAGTTTATTTTACTTGAAACAAGTTAATAATTATCATGGTTTCTAACATTTAGTTTAATGAATTATTGGTATGTTCAAGTAACTACGGGCTGTTAATCAGCAAGACAGACAAAGAAAATCTTTGTTTCACTTTAGCAACACTCATATAGCTGACCACGGATTTTTGACACAGTACGCAAAGGCAATTCAGACAAGCTTCATAATGTTAAACAAAGCTCAGTTTACAGACAGGCACAAAAGTGCTTGAGTGAAAAAAGAGGGTAGAAACAACTTTTGAATTCAGAGCAGTGGTCGTGATTACTCTTCTCATGAAAGAGAGAAAAGACAGTTTAGAATGTTAAAATGCTAAGCTGTAAATGGGACTGAGAAGAAAAAAAAATACCATAATATGCTGAAGTCTTATGATGACAGAATGCTTGAAACATTTTCAAAAAAAAAAACAAATAAATAAAATACACCAAGAGTTCCATGCGTTGTGTACCCAAAACCAAACACTGAAATTTTCCACCTCAGACTACCAAACAAGCAGACAGCTACAAAATTACCTGTTTCAAACATCCGCCTACCCCACTTCCCTTTTCCTTCCTTATCAAGTCAAAAAAAAAAAAAGGAAATACAATTCAGTAAGCAAATGAACAATTGTGTGCAGAATTCATCTAGTCATATATCTTGGGCATCACTAGCGATTGTATCTAATAGGAATATAGCATTATTAATTTTAAATTGCAAGTTTTATAAAGACATGTGTAAGATAAGCAAAGTAATGATACTTACTTCTTTAGGTCTAGGTATCCATAAACATTTTATGACTTAGCTTGATCTTTGAGAGAATTAGGAAGTCCAGTGACTTTGACTCCGTTTTCATTTTCTTCTTTCTTACATCTGTCCAGTTGTTTTTCTCAGATGACCTTTTAAGGGTCATAGATGGTATTTAGTCCATACCTTCTGGGATTGTGATGATGTTATTGTTTTGAATAAAAGATACAGCTTCTTCTATATTGTTGAAAGATCTCATCTCATTCTAATGATAGATTTTGATTTTGGCTGGATATACTAGTTGTGCTTTAATTTTATTTTGTTTTAAAAGCCTTACCAAAGGCCAAGAGCTTTTTCTCATTTCCAGGACTCTTGTGGAATAATCATTGTCTGGCCTTATTTGGTTTCCTTTGAAGGACAAGGGACTTTTCCTCCAAGCTGTTCTCAGAATAAGTTCTTTATCTAAAAAGGATAGAAACTTCACTACGATAGATCTTGGAGAAGCATTAGGGGAAGAAGAAATAGGTTTCCCTATGGCTCTATGTGCTCTCTCGATCCCGTAGGACATACCTTCTTTTAAGTCCAAGAATTCAGGTAGCCAGGAATTTAGGAAGGAAATAATATCTTCTCCTTCTGTTTTTTTCAGGGAGACCAAAAATTCTAATATTTGTTCTCCTCTCTCTGTTTTCAATGTCGTCTACTTTATTTATCAGCCAGTTATTTTGTTGCAGTATGGTCTCACAGTGGAATTCATCTTCTTTAAGCCTTTTGTCTAAGTCGTTCAGTGAAGTTTTAATGCTCAGAATTTTGGATTGTTGCTGCTGGATTATTTCCTTCAGAACATCAGTTTGTTGTTGACAGTTCATCTTTAAAGTTTCAAGGTTGTCAGTAAATCTATCCATTTTTAGAAACAGTTCCTGGAGAGTGGTAGAGATAGACTGGATCTCCTTCCTTAATGTGGAATCAGCATGTGAAGATTTTGAGTTGCTCATGTCTGTTCAGTTGTATAATCATTAGTTTTGACAGGAAACTTTTTAAGAAGACTCCAAAGTTGAGAATCTAGTAGAGTGTATATTCCCAAATAGATTGTGTAACTTTAAGGAGCTAGTGACAGAATTTTAAAGTAATAATTTTCCTGTTTCTTAGTAGCTGATGTGGAGCTCAAGAAAAAAGCTGTTACCAGTTCACCATCTAGGCTCCGCCCCTTAATTTGATTTGTGAATGAAAGAAGTGCAGTAGTTGTACTGTGATGTGGACGAAAGCCATGTTGGGTGGGGAAAAAAAGATTGTGTGTGTTCAGGTATTGCATGACTTGAAATTGAATACACTTTTTGAGGAGCTTAGATAATGGAGGAAGTGTGGCTATTGGGTAGTAGTTTGAGTAGTCATAGGAGTGGCCACCTTTATGTAGGGGAATGATGAAGGATATCTTCCAGAGTTGAGGGACATATGCTTCCTGAATGGACCAGTTAATAAGGATTGAGACTGGATAGGCCAGTGAGTCAGCTGCCATTTTTAGAAAGGTAGCAGGTATACCATCTGTGGCTAAAGTTTTAGGTTTTAAGTTTAGGAGGAGTTTTTTAATTTTGTTTGTAGGAAAAGGTGAGAGAATGAAGGGGGTATGTAATTTGTTGTTGTGGTATTGTTTCTTGGTGAGTTTGCATTTTTAGTTATGGTAGTGGAATTGTTTTTGGATAATTGGAGGGACAGGGTCTGTATTGAGTTTATGAAGTGTTGGTTAAATTGGGTGGCAATGTCATAATTATTGCTAATTGGAGAGGTGGGGGCAGGGGTTGTTGTTTTACCAGGTTTTAATAGGGAGTTAATGGAATGCCAGAATTTTTTGGCGGGAGGGTTGAGCGTTTGTTTTGGAGATTTAAAAAGTATTTTGCTTATCTAGTTTGGTTTGTTTTTTGACTAGATTCCTTAAATGTCTATAGTTTTGCATGGCCTGGTTAGAACTATCTTTTTTCTACATCTTCCAGGCCTTGTCCCTAGCTTTAAGTAGGGCTCTAGTATCCCTAAGTAGCCATGGGGCATAATTTGCTTTGGCTTTTATTTTTCCTAATAGAAGCAATAGAATTGAGAACATTGATAAACACATTGTTGAAATAGTCAACTGCTTTGTCTCTATCTAGGGTTAGTAGGGATTTCCAGTTACATCGTTTTAAGATGTCATTTCGGTCATTTTGGTTGACCTTGTGGACATCTTTAATTTGTCTGTAAATAATAGGGTTTGAGTTAGTAGTACATTTCCTTAGAAGTAAAGTGGTGTGATGGTCACTTAGTCCATCTGGAAGGCATCCTATATGTTAGTTTTGTCTGGGGTTGTTCACTAGTGTCCAATCAATTATGGATTGTTTGTGGGATTTGTTATGTATTCTGGTGGGTTCATGAATATGTTGAGTAAATCCATAAAGGTTGAAATTATTAGAGGGGTTAAAGGAGCTACATACCAGCTAGTCTATTTTCAGGTTCCCAAATAAAATAGTTTCTTGTGGCAGGTTATGGTTAAGCAATTGAAGCATTTCTTCTGTGGTGGAAAAGCTGTTACCTGGAGGGATGTAAGAGCAAAGGATATTTATGTTTTTTTCACTGTTTAGGGCCAGGACAGATCCTAATTTCACTGTTTAGGGCCAGGACAGATCCTAAGGACTCAGCATTTTGAAATAAGGGTATAGGGTTAAGGAGGGGTTTAAGGTTAAGTGTGCTCTTAAATAAAATAGTGACACCACGTCCTTTCCTACCAGATCTGTCTATTTGTAGAATATTATAACTAGGTGAGAGGATTTCTTCACTGGGGGTGGTAGGTTTTAACCAAGTCTCAGTTATGGTTAGTATGTCAGGGGAGAATTGACTAATAAAGGCATGTAAGTCAGGGGGTTTGCTGGAGATACTTCTGGTGTTTATATTTATGATGAGTAGATCAGATTTTGCTTTGTTAGCAAATATGTTGTGAAATTGACCTGGATTAGGATGTATATCTCCTGAGGCCAAAAGTGTAAAATGTGTTTGATTATGTGTGATAGATTGTAGATATATTGTAGATATATGTGATGTCTTATGAGTGTGAGGATGAGGTATTAGGGTCTTATATGAGCGTGGTAAAATGTTATCCTTAAGTAATGAAGAGAAAATGATGACGTTTGTGTGAGCTTCTCTATGTGTTGGAGTATTAGTAGTGTGATAGTATGTAGTATGTAGGCTTACTGAGGTATTTAATGATGTTGTGTATTGTAGGGCTGTAAGAGCTAAAAAGAGCAGTGGGAAGAAGACTAGCATTGTGAGGAGTGATTAAACACAATTTATATATTGTTAGATTGTAGAGGCAAGAGGGGTGTGTCCAAATTGTAGTATTGGGTGTTAGGAGTTTATTTGGAGGCGTGGTGTCAGGTAGGTAATTGGTAAGGATTGGGTCAGTTGATAGAGGGGTTGAATAAATGTAGATGTAGTGGGTTGGGTGGGAATTGTGGTCAGGGTAGGGGAGCAGAGTGAGCCAAGCTGGGCAAGGCGAATGGAGCGGGATCAGCCCAACCACAGATTACACAGAGCTAATCTGTTTGTGTTGGTCAGAAGAGAACTGTCATGAAGGGCAAATAGGGTAAGTGATAGTGTACACCACACTGTCCTGTTTTCCTATAGCTGCTAGCAGAAACAAGACTAGGGTAGGTAGATGCCAATTAGGTAGCTAGTGCTTCAGTTCCCATGCAGACTGTAAGAGGTACTACAATATCCTTATTTGTAGGGCTACATAAATAAAAGCCATTAACCTTGTGCAATTAGTTGTGTAATGCTTGATTTTTTTAAAATAAAATACAGTTCAAATTGCTGCAGTGTTTTAGGTCTTGAGGCAGCCTTCTACTGGTGTGAGCCTTTCACTGGGTGGCCTGGGCAGGGAGGATAGAGGACCGACGGGCTAGTCCTAGGGAGAGAAAAAGAGAGTATAGATATAAGTTAGGGTCCCTAAGTAGGAAACCCTTCAGCATTACAAGTATTTAAACAGTAATCAAAAACAAAACTCATTCATCATTGAAAATATTTACACAGTGGTCAGAAGGAGTTAGAAGCAGAAGACAAGTAATATTCACATACCACAGGTCCATACATGCGTAGGACACAGTTTTGCAAATTACTCTATAACAGCTTAAAGAAATCTGGTTTGTACTTTTCATCACTTTTAGTTACATACACTACAGATTACTGGTCATACACACTCATAATGCTTAATCCAGTGAAGCAGTACCGACATTATACACAAGCCTATGCACTATACTCTGTAACAGCTTAAAGAGGTCTTCTTCATACTATTTCAGCATTTTTACTTCAGTAGATTTTCAGTATACTTTTATTATACCCTCTAAAGCAAAAACAGTGAAGTAGTACCGACACTATACACATGCCTATAGAATGTACTTGCATTCAGCCATTCACTCCCCTATATACAGTAACAGCATTACCACTACAGAAGTAGTGTGCCCTTATCAATTTATATACGAACACCTTGTTTCTGATTACATTAATGATGTCTAGTTACTGGCACTTATTGAAATAAACATAGCACAGTAACATGACATTTCAATATAGTAAAAGACAATAAAAAAGTTATAACAGTGTAATCATACTACCACCAAAGGGTTCATCAGCCTAACATGTTTTTTTTAAAAACTTTGATTCCAATCCTGGTTTCTAGGCAATGTATTACAGTGCTAAAAAGGCCTTTTATCACGATGTCTTCAGCCCGACTACAGACTACACAGAGCCAATCTGTTTGTGTTGATCAGGAGAAAACTGTCATCTGTGTAAAGCCAAAACCTGATGCAACCATTTAACTTCCATTTAAAGCATGAACAAAAAATGAAAGAACATGTCATTTAATATATTTTGGAAAACATTGGAGGCCATAGAAATTGAAATGCCTACAGATTCAAATAGCTAGGGATCTGGGAACCAAGTCAACGATAAGCTGTCATTTGAACATCATATATCTACTGTTACAAAGAAGTCCTTTTTCATTGCACAGCATATATCTAAAGTTATTGCATTAAGACCCAGAGATACAATTGTTTCACTGTGCTTGGCACTTATTAGACTAATCATTGGGTATAATGCCCCTTTGGGTATATATCTGTCCAAACCCTTATTACAAATGAAATGACCACAAAGCTTTCTCAGTAAAAAAGTAAAGGGTCTAAATTGTAAAAACTATGCAGATCATCTCAAAGCCATGTTCCTCTTTTCGGTATCATACAGGCTACTGAAAGGTGACCTCTGCCTTGTGTATAGAGCTTCACCAGACTCTCTTCTGTCAGACCTATTACACATTCACAAATCCAACGGTATCATACATAGTCATGCAAGATATTTCAATCTCTTTTTAAAACTAAATAGAACATGTTCGACAGGCAGATTTATATCACAGAGAATACTGCTTATATGGAATGATCTTCTACTCCACATAAAGCAGAATACTTCTGTTACTCTATTCATTTTAATTTGGATGAGTGGGTAACCACAAATTCACCCTCAGTTTAATACCCCATCCTTCGTGGATAGGGAAATATGAAATTGTTCCAAAATATCCTTATTCTGCTCATTTATGGGTTGTTTGTATGCAAAACATAATGGCTAAATATGACCATGGGAATGTAAGGCTAAATTTCCTAAGACCCTCACAATCACTAGCCTAGTACCAATGAACCTATTGTTAACATTACCGATAATGCATTAATACTGAGTTTTGCCACTGAAGCAATCATGCAGGTCAAGGTTCTCCTGATGATAGATGAGGATCAAAGCTAATGAGAACTAAAAATTTAAATTAAAAATTTATAGGAATACCTGAACACCTTGATGCTAATAAATCAGTTCAGATACAGAAATGTTGACAAATCTTGTTGTTCACAAAATATGTCCACCAAAACCCAGTTGCAATAGGGCAGCTAAAGTCAGATTTAAAGCATTATGGAATAGAAATATGATATTTTTTGCAGCACAAAGAATTCATACTTCGATGTTCAATTGTATGTCAATTGTGATATTTCAGGATTGAGCTGTGATGTGGTCAGAAAAAGGAAAACATTTGCTAATCTGTGAAAACAATTATGGCACAAGGGAATTTCATCTAGGTTCCAAATTCTGGCAATTCTACAAGTTAAATATTAGGAATTGACATTATCTCATGTATCTTTGGAGGAGGCGGATACTAAACTTTTAGCTTTAAATGTATTGCCATGCAAGGAATCTCAATGCCAATGGACTTCTTACAATAATTGTCTATCCTGTTTTTGTTTCTCTTTTTAGTTTGTAGTGGGTTCTTGATTTGATTTCTTTTTTTCATTTTTGGAAGTGTCGGGGTCTCTCAGCAATATGGGATTTAGAGTTGATTCTACTGATAATAGTAATTTTCTTAATGTTTATCAATTTAATAAAAGATTCATTAATATGTTGGAATGTAATATGATTTTAGAGAAATGTAATGTATTCAATAAAATTCTAGAGAAATGTGATTCATTGGTTATTTTTCCTTTTAAACATTTTCTATGCTGAATATTTCATTGTTTAACATAAATGGATTGAACCTCCATTTTAAAAGAAGAAAGCTTCTAAAGTTGATCAAGCTTCATGCAGTGAGTGGGTTTTGTTCCTTTACAGGATGCTCACTTATCTTGTAGTAAGATAAGCATAGGACTAGCTATTTTATTAACTAAAATAAATCTGTTCAGTAACTAATTCTTATTGTGACTTACATAGACTCACATTAGTAAAAATAAAATGTCAGCACTTCTGTTTTATAATTGGTTAATTATATGCTTTCAGACATTATAATAAATTTCTAAACTATTCAGCAAATGGGGTTTTACAGTTACATTTTAATATCATATTAGCAGTGGATCTTACTATTAATTTAAATTCAAAGTCCATATCAACAAATCAAAAATTATTAAAAAGCTTCTTGTCTTCTTTTAACTCAATTGATCTATGAAATTATAAGTTTCCTTCATTTCTGGGTTATACACATATTGACGTAAGATTAAAAACAACTTCCAGATTGGACAATATGTTCATTTCTAAATATTTTGATTTTTTTTAATTAATATCATTTAAAGAACTATTTTAAATCTCCCTCATTTATTATGAGGATTAACTTTTTTAGTTATTAAAAATTCTAGGAAAACAAACTAAAATAGATAAATCTAATTTTAAAACATATTTTGGGGAACTTAAAGTTGCAATTAAATATTTTAATAAAGATAAAACAAATGAAATCCATTATACAATAACTTGGGCAGCTTTTTAATAATTTATAGGTGATATTTTATTCAAATTTAGAATATAACAGAAATACAAAACTAGATAAAATATTATATATTGGAAGATTAAATATCTATTCTTGATTGTTTAATAGGTAGTAATTATTATAAAATGTTTTTCAGTGTTCCAAACTTGTAGTTGAATGAGATCGATAATGTTTAGCATCTGGCAGGACTTCACTCATTAAATCAAGAATGGAGAATGTCATGGTTCACATGACTGAAAACTCAAAATACTGAATTTTATTTGACTAAGACCACAATACCTAATTTTCAAACTACTGAAAACGCATTTCACCAAGTCTCATTATACTAAAAGTGTACAATGCTGAATTTCAAAATATTGAATTTTAAGACATAGACATGCACACTTGCAACACCAATGAATAATGCTTTCCAAAACTTAAAAACTGCTTACCCCCTTAACAGAAACCAGATATAAAACCAAACTAGGTAGGGTGCTATGCCCCACCCCCCATAACTATATATACCTACTCCACAATCACACTACAGTGGGAAAAAGGGCATATACCTTTTACATACCTTACAGTACTGTACACACTACTACTACTACTGCCAGCAGCACATGAAACATCCACCATATTACTTTAGATACTTCCCATAAAAATGTAAAGAGACATACCCACATTTAGAAACATTACAACACTACCTTCTATGTTACTATTATTAGTATTCTGACTGTAGGTACCGTAAGTTACAGTATTTTTTTTTATCACAAGCAACTTACAGGTGAAAGGAAGCACACATCACGTCTATGACTTAAAATTTAGTACTTTAGAATTCAGCATTGTAAGCTTTCAGTTTAATGAGACTCAGTCAAATGACTTTTCAGAATTTTGAAAATTAGGTATTGTAGTCTCAGTCAAATGAATTTTAGTATTTTGAGTTTTCATTCATGTGAAGTAGACCTTTATATATATATATATATATATATATATATATATATATATATATATATATATTCCTAGATAATTATGAGATAAAAATAATTTCCCTGACTTGAATCTCTTTTTGGAATATATTGAAGATTATACAATTACCAGTGTCAGACAGTATTCTTATGTAATTTTATAAAAGCTTTTCATAAAGATTTATTACCATAGACATTACAATAGTTTAACATATTAACCACTTCCTCATCACCAGACTCATATTTTTCTCCAGTTGGTATAATTTTGATTCTAAAACCTGGAAAAGGCCCACTCAATACTAACAGTTACCATCTAATAAGCATTGTTTAACTCTGACTATAAAATCCTTGCCCAAATAGTAAATATATTATTGATTTGAAATATAGCACACTTCCTTCCTTGTAATCAGTTTTCTCCTTTTCTTGGGAAAAAGATCAAAAAAATAAATCAGATATTAAAAGTCACTGCATTTTACTTAAAAATGGGTAACATGGTTAATTTAGCTGCAGCTTTTGTTTTATTTAATGCAGAGAAAGTGTAAAATTCAGTTAAGAGAAACATTTTTTTCTTTCAACACCTGAAAAATGAATTTGCCATTTCCAGTCTGTAATATCATAACATTTCTTTTTTTTCTAATATAAATTACTATTTAAAAATTAATGGTCAGATATCAGATAACTTAATTTAGAAATATTGGCTCAGGTAAGGCAGTACCTTATCTCTTTTTCGATTTCTGTTAACTATTAATCCCATTTTGTAAGTTTTAGAAAATAACTTATTAACCCAATTTATATTAATAATGTCAGAATTAAACTAACAGCTTAGATGCATAATCTGTTATTAACAATAGCAAACCCTGAAAAATCATTAAACAGAATAATTATAATTTCAGACAATCTAAACCAGATATAAAATTAATTATAGCAAATCTAAATTTCTTCAATTAACATCATGCACTGATGGAATTATTTCCAATATTCATTTCCTTTGGATACATATTAACTTTGCCATTTGATTACATTTAAATTTCTTATTTATTCTTTCCTTGTAGGCCCCATTAAAAAAAAATCTCAACAATCATAAAACAAGAAATCTGGATTTAATTAAAAATGAAATTGAAGCATTAAATGTCTTACAATTTAATTACATAATCAATGACATCAAAGAAATCATTATCATTTTCTGCACTCAGTATCAACAGAATTTCAATATTTACAAAGCAAAGAAAACCTCAAATGTAATTACTTTTTCTATTGCAGTTTTAACTACTACTTCTATTGATCATATTGAAAATAACTTGGAAATAAGAAACCAATGAAGTATTTCAGTATGATACCTTTAATAACCTATGGTCTGAAATGAAATTATTGTTTAGCCATTCAGGAGTAGAACAATAAAGCAAAAGATTTCACTGAGACTTTATATTACACCAGACAAATTTGGATGGACTAGACCTTCCAAGATATGCTGACAAGGATTCAAACAAAAAAGACACTTGGAGCTGTATACCTGTCAACCTCTTAGTGCAAAAAATATGTACAAACCCTGAAACAGTGGGGGGCCAAAGACGCAAAATAAGGACAGATTTTATATATTGTTCTTATAAGCTTAGAAAGTTGCTAGGATAATATGATTTGTGTTAGTCTGCATTTTCTGCAGGATATGAAGTCTGAAATTCTAATGTATATCATTATGTAATGATTTCAATCCTTATGATTTGTCAGAAAATCACAAATTTTATGAGGAACAGACGAAAAATATAAAGCAAAAATCTGGACATTCTGCAAAAATTTGAACAGTTGAGAGGTATGCTTGGTGGCATATGTGATGGTTATGTCCCGAAATTCAAAAATTGTTTAAAATGCATCAGATGTTCACACAATTCATAAATCTGCATATTGATTATACTTGTTGTTCGTGAATATTAAATTCAGAAGAAAGAAATTCAAAGGAAGTACATAGACATTTATATATCAATAGTATAGTAACTAAAAATCTTATTTTATCAGTGTGGAACTCTCCAGGAATTTTGGACTTTTCTCTGAATGATTTGTGGACTTTATTTATACAGTATCAAAACTTTAAGAATATATAAAAATCTCAAATGAATTACATTATAGTTTTATTTTACTAGTAAGCACTTTTTTAATTGCTGGGAGATGGAGAGGGATGAGAAATCAAAAATGTGTAAACATATGTTACAGTGATTCTTAATAAATTATGGAAAAAAGTCACAAAACAAAGCTGATTCCTGAATCCATGTAACATATGTACATGTATGCTCACTGTATCCAGGAAGCATCTATCTTAAGAATTAGTCAGACTTTAGTTATGCCAGCTCTTTGGATGGAACTGTGAACATGTCCCACACAGCAATGTTTCATGTTCTAGGCAAGTTTATAGTGGTTATATGTCACAAGATACAACTGAAAGGGGAGGCCTTCTCTCAATTTTCTCTCAATTTTCAAGTTTTGTAGTCAACAGAAGGCCCCACCCTAAACCCTATTGTTGCATACCCTGGCAATGTCTCAGATGTATCTATATGGAGGCTTAATCACTTTAAGTGATGATTTCAGAATAAGAATATTATCGAGGGACACTTAAAAATTATACATGCATCACTGAATGTACAGTGAAGGAAGTTGTACACTACACAGTTACATAGGTTACTAATGATATAATTCCATCAAAAGGTGAAAGCACATATATATTGGAGCCATGGCTGATGCAACCAGTCAGAAATATGCCCATATCTGCAGAAGAAACTTATAATAGAGGACACACCATGATAAGGAATGTTATTTAAGAGAGTGTTTAGATGTGCTGAAAGCTCATTTCATATAGTTGGACTCATAGAGGAGAGCCCTACAATACATACCTGAGAAGGCATCACAAATGGTAACCATCTATTCCATTCAGTGCAGTATTCTAGCAACTAAGTATCAGCTGACCCATGCTGAAGGACACCTACTTCAAGAACCCAAGAAACCTGAATTGTAGCAATCACAGTGCTTGCTGGTAGATCAGTAGGACACAAATGAGGAGCCACCATGGCACAGGAGATGTAGACTGATATAGTATGACTGAGCAATGGCAGCTAGTCAAAGTTTGATTTGAAACTTTAAACCATGACATGCTCCTATGCAAAGATACAGAGACCAATACATAATGTCTACCCTGGAATGTCATTTTGGCAGTACCATCGTACCATCACAAGACATGGATACCAATGTGCGCTGTTTCCAGTGGCATCATACATCCATATACCTTTGAAAAAGGTTAAATGTACGAGAGGTTCATCACATATAAGCCATGCAGACATCTACACGTACATAGGGTAGTGTAATGGATAATCAGGGACATACCAATTTGCCTACAGCATTTTGTAAATGCAGTGGAACCTGCACCACAACATGGATGTAGGAACCCTGTGCAGACATGTAGGAAAATGTACTGCAAACAGACAGAGCATGTTATAACATCCCTGTGTTTATAGTGTTGGATGCAAAGCAATTATTACTAAGTTGCAAAAATATACACTTTCTCATAGGTACAGCAGTGTATAGGAAGCACCATAAATTCAGGCCAAATGTAAGCACATATTCAACTAATATATTTCTGGATATTTATTTTAAAGCAGAATTGTAAGTGCACATGTCACCTGTGGTAGTACACAGGTCAATGTGCAATTATATACATCTGTTGTAGGGGCATGGCACATGACCAAGATTTAGGTAGTATCATACATATAGTGCAAGTGCACACACATACACACACACACACACACACACACACACACACACACACACACACACACACACACACACACAAACAGGCATTGTTACCCATCACTCCAATAGCAATAGCAATACCAATATTATTATAGACATACCCTAGCAATCTCAACACATATAAAACAGCTACCAATTATTGTCACACATCACTGAGTAGGACCACCCACATAACTTTTTTGCAACCTATTCTGATCATTTTTACAGGTAACACCTGATACTCAGTCCAACATACCTACATGATAAGGATAGGAGAGTAATCTGCTGTTCATGGTAGGCCAGGGGCTGCTTTACCATGCATGACCTGAAATCCTTTAGCAGCATACATCATTGTGTACTCAGAACCACTTATTATGAACATGGCCAATGACAGAAACAGAGTACAATTAAAATGTTGCCGTGCTTTTCACAGTCAGTTGAATGCTTGGCATAGGTAAATTCTGTCTAATACCACTCCATAGATAGTGGTGATTTATAGTTCAGGTTACATAGTTACATAATGCTGCTGATAGCCTGAGAAAGCATGAGACATCAGACAGGAAAACCAAAGTGCAACTATGGTGGGGCAAAAGGGGCAGCCATCACGGGTACAAGGAGTTAGAAGGCAATTTTTTTTGCTCCTCATCTTAGATCAGATAGTGATGAAAGCAATCAGTTACATACAGCAACAAACATATTTGCAGATATCAGTATACACACAGCCCAGGTTTACACTGACAAGGTAGTAGAGTCACTACTGGAGAGGAGGATGACCTCTATATCATCCTATGGATTCCAGATGAACACCTTTTGAAAATAATACCACTGTCCTAAGCCTGTGATTCATGTGATGTGTCCTCTGTTTCTACATGGCATCATGATGATGGTGATGATGATATAGTGGATGTCAGTAAGGGGATTTTGTGCAGTGTTTTGCAAATATTGCATCAGAATACTCTCAACACCAGCAGTATCTATTTGCACAGATGTAGAGGCAAACTGCGTGCTATGTCCTGAACCACATCCATGAAGACCTACACCCCATGAATTATGTGACATCAAATTAACATCTCATATGGCATGTCCTATACACTGTATTTGTATATTTGCTGCAATGGGCTGCTGCTTACTGGTAGTGATGGCATCATCTCAACATGCTACCTCTCAAGGCTATCATATAATATGCAAGGTTGGATATGATTATGTCAGTAGTATAAAAAAAGTATGCTGGAAAGACCCTACACACTGGTGGATGTGCTTATTGGACTGCAGGAGCAGTTGCACATTGTCAAGTAGCCTATCATGACTACATTACCCAGAAGATCCCTGATCACTTTTGTTCCTGGTATAGTCTACTGGGGCTGCTATTTCCCCAAAAAAGGGTCTCATCCTTATCAGGCCCCACCTCACTAGGCTGAATACAATATTTTCTGGCAGATGTGTCTCACCCAGGTTTCTAGGCCTGACCTGCATTAATGGTGATGGCATGACTGGGGTGTCTTTATTGGCCTGCTTGTCATGTACCATGCCCTGTGAGCCATCTGCATCATTCCTTTATCTAGGTCAGTAGATGATGTTTACGAGCCTGTCCCTGCAACATTACCTACAAGGTAAAAAAAAGTGTTGGCATTATTTGTAAACATACACACATATATATATATATATATATATATATATATATATATATATATATGGGTCTATATGACTTGGTCGACAGTTCATATGATCGACTGTTTATTTGGTCAACAGTTCATTTGATCGACAAGCATTTGCCCCCTTCCCCAATGTTGTGTGACCCTGGAGTTGATATATATAGTTATGGGGGGTGTGGGGGGCACAGCCCCTCACATTGGGGGGGCGAAGCCCCCCACCTAAAATGCTTGTCGATCAAATGAACTGTCGACCAAATAAACAGTCGATCATATGAACTGTCGACTAAGTCATATAGACCCATATATATATATATATATATATATATATATATATATATATATATATAGATGGGAACACTTCACATAATCGAATGACTGAAATCTCAAATTTCATATGGTCGAGACCATATGATCGAGATTTTAGTAAATCGAATGTGTGTAGTGTTCGGAAATAAGACTTTACTTACCTTAATACATTACGTGCACACAGAGACAAGTATTGTTGTACACTCTGTGTGTACGTAATGTTTTATTTGTTTTGTGGTGTTGGCAGGAAGTGAGAAATCTCCCGTTTTCCACTTCCGCATATAGCGCAAGACGGGAGATTTCCCATCTCCCCACTGTAGCGCGATCTTGGAGTTGGTATATTTAAGTAGGGGGGGGCACAGCCCCCCACATGGGGGGTGCAGGGGGGATGAAGCCCCCCTGCAAAAGTGAAGTTTGTGTTTTTTTTTTTTTTTGATGGTTTCGCTTCAGAAGTTCGAGTTTCCAAAACTCGAGCTTTTTGTTTTGGTTATTTGCAGTTCTAGATTTTGGCAATTCAATCATCTGAAGTGAATCCATATATATATATATATATATATATATATATATATATATATATATACATATATATATATATATATATATACAGGCAGATATACAGGCAGATATACATACAAACACACATACATATACAAACACAACCATTTTAATTTTCAGACTTATTAGTACAAGTCCTGGAATAGCAAAACTGAATGTACAAAAATACAAATTGACATGTATTAAGTCTAAAATTGTCATTCCACAGAATATTTTCTCTGATGTATGCATACATATAAATATTTCAAGCACAAGCTTAAATGCCCTTTTAGCCTCCCAATATATCAAAAGATCTGTTCCCGTAATAAGTGTCCAGGCTATTCTTAAAAATATCTAAATTAGACTTGTTGTAATGTAATTTGGTAGTCTATTCCATGCACCAGCTGCTCTCTCTGAGAACAAATTAGTACACTTCTCATTCCTGTAGAATATGCTACATAGGTTGTCTAATGATTCTCTGTTACTTTTGATAACCCCAAACATTCCCAGAGGTAGTTGTCTCTAAATGCTCTATATACCTGAACAATATTTTTTTATTTATTTATTTTACATTTGTTAACCGGGCTAGTCTAACTGGATACATGTCCATTTTCAGTAGAGGCCCAGGGAGAAAAGCTCCAAGTTGCAAGACAGGTGTATAATAATACCTCCTCTTAAATATCTATAACAGACACTGTACAAGTCAGGATATTTTAGTCTTTCATAATAGCTTACATTTACACATCCATGGATGCCCTTGATATATTTCCGCTGTACTCTTTCCAGTTTACTCAAGCTTGTTTTCTAATAATGTTTCCATATTTTTATTCCATACTCAAGTTTGGGTCTAATGTAATTAATGAGCAATGACATCATCATTTCTGATTTCATAGACTTTATCAATCTTTTTATACAACCTATAGTACTATAACTATCATTAACCAATCGGCTGATATGATTTAAAAAAAACTCAATGCTGGATGTACCTATATGCCCAGGTCCTTAAATCAATATACAGTTCCAATCCCTGTGTGGTGTATTAAATATTCACCTTTCAGTTTATGTCTCCCAAGTCTCATATGCTCATTTGCTGATGTATTTATCAGCATATTATTCTCTTGTCCCCAAATTGTCAATTTACTCAAGTTCTTTTGCAGACATGCCCTATCGGTGATGCACGTAAACGGTTTACCTAATTTCCGGTCATTTGCATACCGACAGTAGAACACCTCAGATAAACAAGATAGGTCTGAAAGATGCAGTCTAAACAAGTAAGGGCCTAGGACAGTGCCCTGTAGGACATCCTGACTGTAACCAAGAATTTCACCTGTCCAGTTGCATGATACTTGCCATGTCCTATTTGTAAGCCATGCAGCTATCCATCTTAGCAAGAATAAATCAATACCTACAAATTTTCATTCATAGATGTTATTATATTGTTATAGAACATCATGTTACAGGTGGTAATAGATCTATTTTCAACATATGCATGCTAATATATGGTTTCAAGTCCCAACATTTCCAATTCTGACAATAACTTATCCAATATTACCTTCCCCATTATTTTTCCACAACATGAAAGTAGACTTAAGAGTCTGTATGACTCTAGGTTTGTCCTACTCCCCTTTACTTTAAGGACAGGTTTAATAAGCTCACCTCTCCAATCTTGAGGAATCTCTCCATATTTATATGACCTAGTAAATATTAGATATAATGGTGTTATAAGTTCTTGCAGAAGTGTTCTCAGATCATTATTACTAATTCCTTCTCCTACCAGTGCTTTTTTGGATCCAGTTTGAATAGTTCTTTTGCAATGTAATCTAATTTGATTCCAGTATCTGAGATTACCTGGATGTCGCTATAACAAGTTATCACCCCCTTTGTGGAGCCAAACTGTTTGCTATTATGAAAGACTGTGTAAATATAGTTGTAATTTGTTGTGTCTGAGAATAAATTTTACACGCAGTTTATCAATTTGTATGTCTTTACTCCTTCCAAATCTTCTGTATCTATAAAATGTTTTCCTATTATACTCAATATCTTTATATAAATTTTCTTCAAATTTTTCTTGATCTTATGTCACACGATGCTTAATTTGTTTGTCCAGCTTGTTTATTTTAATTCTCAAAGCTGAAGTCCAACCTCTTTTCCATTTCTTATATGTTTTTGTCTTTCACCTTAATCACATATCTTTTTCTTATGAAAATATTTCCCCCTAATGTTGTATGCCTAGATCTTGATGTTAAGCATTTTTTCGATTTTTTGCAGTCAATTTCTCTTTCAAAACTTTCCACATATCTTCTTCAGTTTTTCCATTGAACACATCGCTCCAATTAGTTTTACATAGTGACTGTTTTGTTTCCATATGATCTGTAATTAATCTTCTGTGCATTTGTTTAGATTTCAGTCTGGCAGAATTATCTAGCAATAAATTAACCTTTATTACCCCATGATCACTGCACATCAAGGGTGGTCAAACTCGACATGAGATTACCGTAATTTCTTTACAAACACAAACAATGTCTAGTATGTTCCTTTCCTTGATAGATTTTTTTATAGTCTGAAGCAAATGTTGTTCCTAGACATACACTGTGAATAATTTCCTTACTAATGTTGTTGAATCAATATTATTCCAGTCTGTTTTTTGTAAATTTAAGTCTCCAGCCAGTATTACTCTTCCCTCCTGTGTTTCATGCAAGAAATGTATGAATTCCTCTAGGTCATCAACACTTGATATTGGTGGTCTATACACTCCAACAATTGTTATATGTTCCAGGGTTATCTATATTGTCATAGTTACACAGTCTATCATATTAATGCTATCATTGCACATGTAATAATTACAGGTCTCATAATTATCTTTAATTCCAATCATAACATCTCCATCTGATTTTTTATTAGAATGTCTGTTGCAATAAAAACATTTATACCCTGATAGAACTGATTTCATATCATTGTTCTTTAAACATGTTTCACAAACAATAATAATATCAATGTCATGGGAATGTAGCAAATTTTCCAATAAAAAATTAGTATTATTGCTCCTAGCATTAACAACCATCAGAAATGCATCAAATGGTGCTACCTGTGAACTGTTGAATTTTTGACCTGGCAAAAATCCTGCCTTGTGTCTGTCTAGTATTGAAAAATAACTGCTGCAAAAATTCTCTTCACTGATTTTGGCAAATGCACGCCATCCTGTTTGAACACGTGCCCAAAATTAGGCTCAGATGCACTACACATTTCCATTTTTTATAATGGGACATTTTTTTCATGTAGGTATTTACCCAAAAAATATTTTCATTCATGATGACCTGACTCTCCTTTCCATATGTGATAACTGAAAAAATACGTCCTAACACCAGTACAAGCTATAATACCTAGGAGAGCTGTAAGTTCCCTACTAACAATCAGAGAGTCCTTGCAGATGAGATTACTTGTACCAACATGAATAAAAACAGATCTTTACTTCCTTACATTAAGGCATTCTAAGTCTTGTTTCACATCCTCTGCTTTTGCTTCTGGCAAACATAACGCTACTAGATGTTCATTATCTTCATTGCAAATGTAAGTATCAGTTTATCTAATAATTGAATGTTTAATAACAATGTATGGTAATCTTAGAATTAATATGTATAACTAATGGGGATGTGGTGGGTGCAAACCATTAGAATGGGGGGGGGGTGCCCCTGCAAAAAACAACTTTAAAGGAAAACAACTAATGTTGCTGTGTCAAATTTCTAAACTCCAACACCTAACAAAACAATTCCTCTTATCGATCAAAACATGGCTACATAATGTACAGTCACTTCTAAATAAAAAAAATACTAAATTACTGCTCTTCACCCCAAAACACATCTCCACCAAAATAATACTATTCAATATCATCTCTGTCAGCAAAACAATTATAGAACAAGTAAACTGCATAAAATTATTAATTCAACCACCACGTATCGCATGTGGTTAAAATAAATCATCAAAATCTAGGAACATTATACAGAGTAAAACCTATCTCACTGATATAGCCAGAATATGTATAGGCTCTTTTTTCTTACTGCCATCTCTCCTCTACACTCCTCCAATCATCACTAACCTTTGTGTTTCACAACTGTCCAAACATGAGCAATGTTATAATAAACTGTAACAGTAGAACATACCACTGCCTAGCCCTAAGACAATTAAACTGGTTAGAACTACCACATTACTGAAGTCTTTCTCAGCTAACTACAATAAAAAAAGACTTCCCTATAACTTTCTATGTGGCACAAGGTGTAAGCTCAGTGAGCTAAAATAAAAAGTAGTGTTGAACTAGGGTTTGAGTCCAGTATGCATATCATCTGTATGTGTCTGTTTAAGTACATACCCTGCCCTGAAACACAAAGGTTAAGCTGTGGGATTGCTGACTGATAGATCTGAGTTCAAAACCTGGCTGGTGAACAATTGGGCAGAAGCAGTATCTGCACAGAAGAAACTGGTTCCTTAATATGCCATGAAAACCCCATGGGATCTTTCCTTTAGTCACTTTTTGAAGGTCTATTGCTGACTAAGTTTGCAGATGATTGCAAGCTAGTGATTATCATCAAATCCCCTGCAGACACTAGCATTCTTCAAAAAGATCTAGCTCTGACTAACAAATGGTGACAAAGTCATGGTCTTAAACTAACCACTAAGAGATGCATGATTGTACACTTTGGGAAGTAAACCATCCCGGGTAATTACCATGTTGATAATAAACCCCTAAGAGTTGACCCATTGGTCAGGGATCTGGGTACGCACATAGGCAGTAGCCTTACCTTCAACCACCATGTGGCCACAGTGGTGAGGAAATCTTTTTATGTTGCACAACTTATAAGTAAGGGCATGGCATCTAGGTCAAAAGAGGTCATTATCCCACTGTTCTCCACCCTTATCAGACCAATCATAGTGTACAGTTTTCCCTTTGGTATGTGCCTGATATGCAGCAACTAGAGCAATCTCAGAGGTTCCGTACAAAAATATTACAAGGCAGAACAAACCTGCCTTATGCAGAGTGTCTTAAAGCCCTTTCCCTCTACTCAGTCTCCTATAGATTGCTGAGGGATGATCTATGCCTGCCTTACAATGCATCCTCAAACCCCACACTTGAATCTCCTACATATTCCTAAGTTAAAGGGTACCAGAAATCCAAGGTCTAGGGACCTGAATTTTTGTCTGTGGTTTAAACAGAATATGCTGAACAGACAGATATTGTCCCAGAGACTGCCTTTCCTATGGAACAGGCTTCCCATCCATGTGAAGCTGAGTTCATCTACTACTCAGTTTAAGCACAACCTAGACAAGTGGTTGGGGAATAGGAAATGTACACCTGGCCTGGTACCTATGTCCCTTATGGACAGAGGTAACTTAAAAATGCCCGTCTCTCAATGTCCTATTTGGATATAGGTCATAATGATTCTTTCAGGAAAGCTTGGCTAGGCTTAGAAAGAGCCCATGGGTTGTTAGAATAGTAGCACTCTATGAATCTAAGAAGCCAACAAATTGCCCAGCCCTTAACAAATTAATGCAGCCATACTAACCAATAGAATTTTATACTTAACAGAAAACTCACTAATTACTATAACCTATACTATAACATTTAATACTGCAGGTGACTCTCTCTATTCAAATAGTGCAGCTAAACAATGGAACCACATCCCACTACCACTGAAATCCATTCAGAATGCCAACTAATTTAAAACATAATTAACACGTCACCTGTCAAATCACTGGATCTGCTCCTGTATATCACTAGCATAAATACCACTGTTACCTTCATCTTGCCTTGTCATCAAACCATTTCTCTTCATTCAGAATCCTAAGCCCCAGATCTAGTCTTCATCAATGCCTGAATAGTTTTACTAGCATCTCCCAGCTATTCTCTTTACCAAAAATACAGCCGCACATCGGATGAGAACCAAGACTAATCTACTCCTGTAAAAGTATTTAATAATTAGATAGCAGAAAGTGTACATTTAATTACCTGACAGACACACTTAACTTCTGAAACTCTGCTTTGAAAAGAGACGTAGAGCAGTGGAACGAATCTAGTGTGTATGGATTTGGCTGACATTTTTTTCTCTTAGAAACCTGGTGGTAGAAGCTGGTGATTATAAATGATAACAACACTCAGGATGGTACAGAACAGTTTTCTTAGGTATCTGATATGGAACCTTCATCTGTGGCATTTTGTAGAATTTTTTCATTGTAAAACTGCAACAAGTATTTGGGAAGACTAGGATGTGGAGATACTCCTATCATGAAAAAGCAAGTTTATGAAAAGTAGATAATCAGTCAGTGAGTTAAGAATGTAACACATTTCTGTAAAGAGAAACAGTAGGAAGAGTATGTCACAGTATCACTTATAGCAGGATTTCTTGAAACTTCACTGTAATGTAACTTGGTTTTCAATGAGATGCAGTTACTATGGATAGTCCATTTTAGTGATGACTGACTGGTCCAGAGTGGAACGAGCAAAAATCACTGGCTGAACAAATGTTCTCACTGTGTGCAAGAAGTTATAAGTGCACAGACATTAAGAGCATGCTGCCTGTATGTGCTCATATAGCAATGTGTGTGCGTTTCCTTACATGGGCACCACACTTTCATTTAAAACAGCATGGAAATACTATTTCAGCTGTGCAAATTTGACATTCATGACATTGGTGTTTCTGCATGGAAATACTGTTTCAATTGTGCAACCTTGACATTCGTGACATTGGTGTTTCTGCATGGACATACTTTTTCAGCTGTGGAACCTTGACATTCGTGACATTGGTGTTTCTGCATGGAAATACTTTTTCAGCTGTGGAATCTTGACATTCGTGACATTGATGTTTCTGCATGGAAATATTGTTTCATCTATGGAACCTTGACATTCGTGACATTGGTGTTTCTGCATGGAAATACTGTTTCAGCTGTGGAAACTTGACATTCGTGACATTGGTGTTTCTGCATGGAAATACTTTTTCAGCTGTGGAATCTTGACATTCGTGACATTGATGTTTCTGCATGGAAATATTGTTTCAGCTGTGAAACCTTGGCATTCATAACATTGGTGTTTCTGCATGGAAATACTGTTTCAGCTGTGGAACCTTGACATTCGTGACATTGGTGTTTCTGCATGGAAATACTGTTTCAGCTGTGGAACCTTGACATTCGTGACATTGGTGTTTCTTCATGGAAATACTGTTTCAGCTGTGGAATCTTGACATTCGTGACATTGGTGTTTCTGCATGGAAATACTGTTTCAACTGTGCAACCTTGACATACGTGGCATTAGTGTTTCTGCATAGAAATACTGTTTCAACTGTGCAACCTTGACATTCGTGACATTGGTGTTTCTGCATGGAAATACTGTTTCAGCTGTGGAACCTTGATATTCATGACATTGGTATTTCTGCAGAGAAATACTGTTTCAGCTGTGGAACCTTGACATCTGTGACATTGCTGTTTCTGCATGGACATACTGTTTCAACTGTGGAACCTTGACATTCGTGACATTGCTGTTTCTGCATGGAAATACTATTTCAGCTGTGGAACCTTGGCATTCATGGCATTGGTGTTTCTGCATGGAAATACTGTTTTAGCTGTGGAACCTTGGCATTCATGACATTGGTGTTTCTGCATGGAAATACTGTTTCAGCTGTAGAACCTTGACATTCGTGACATTGCTGTTTCTGCATGGAAATACTATTTCAGCTGTGTAACCTTGGCATTCATGACATTGGTGTTTCTGCATGGAAATACTGTTTCAGCTGTGGAACCTTGACATTCGTGACATTGGTGTTTCTGCATGGAAATACTGTTTCAGCTGTGGAACCTTGACATTCGTAACATTGGTGTTTCTGCATGGAAATACTGTTTCAACTGTGGAATCTTAACATTCGTGACATTGGTGTTTCTGCATGGAAATACTGTTTCAGCTGTGGAACCTTGACATTCGTGACAATGGTGTTTCTGCATGGAAATACTGTTTTAGCTGTGGAACCTTGACATTCGTGACATTGGTGTTTCGGCATGGAAATACTGTTTCAGCTGTGGAACCTTGACATTCGTGACATTGGTGTTTTTGCATGGAAATGCTGATTCAGCTGTGGAACCTTAGCATTCGTGACATTGGTGTTTCTGCATGGAAATACTATTTCAGCTGTGTAACCTTGGCATTCATGACATTGTTGTTTCTGCATGGAAATACTGTTTCAGCTGTGGAACCTTGACATTCGTAACATTGGTGTTTCTGCATGGAAATACAGTTTCAGCTGTGGAATCTTGACATTCGTGACATTGGTGTTTCTGCATGGAAATACTGTTTCAACTGTGCAACCTTGACATTCGTGACATTGGTGTTTCTGCATGGAAATACTGTCTCAGCTGTGTAACATTGACATTCGTGACATTGCTGTTTCTGCATGGACATACTGTTTCAACTGTGGAACCTTGACATTCGTGACATTGCTGTTTCTGCATGGAAATACTGTTTCAGCTGTGGAACCTTGACATTCATGACATTGGTGTTTCTGCATGGAAATACTGTTTCAACCGTGGAATCTTGACATTCGTGACATTGGTGTTTCTGCATGGAAATACTGTTTCAGCTGTGCAACCTTGACATTCGTAACATTGGTGTTTCTGCATGGAAATACTTTTTCAGCTGTGGAACCTTAGCATTCATGACATTGGTGTTTCTGCATGGAAATACTGTTTCAGCTGTGGAACCTTGACATTTGTGACATTGCTGTTTCTGCATGGACATTCTGTTTCAACTGTGGAACCTTGACATTCGTGACATTGCTGTTTCTGCATGGAAATACTCTTTCAGCTGTGGAACCTTGGCATTCATGACATTGGTGTTTCTGCATGGAAATACTGTTTCAGCTGTGGAACCTTGACATTTGTGACATTGCTGTTTCTGCATGGACATTCTGTTTCAACTGTGGAACCTTGACATTCGTGACATTGCTGTTTCTGCATGGAAATACTCTTTCAGCTGTGGAACTTTGGCATTCATGACATTGGTATTTCTGCATGGAAATACTGTTTCAATTGTGCAACCTTGACATTCGTGACATTGGTGTTTCTGCATGGACATACTTTTCAGCTGTGGAACCTTGACATTCGTGACATTGGTGTTTCTGCATGGAAATACTTTTTCAGCTGTGGAATCTTGACATTCGTGACATTGATGTTTCTGCATAGAAATATTGTTTCAGCTATGGAACCTTGACATTCGTGACATTGGTGTTTCTGCATGGAAATACTGTTTCAGCTGTGGAAACTTGACATTCGTGACATTGGTGTTTCTGCATGGAAATACTTTTTCAGCTGTGGAATCTTGACATTCGTGACATTAATGTTTCTGCATGGAAATATTGTTTCAGCTGTGAAACCTTGGCATTCATAACATTGGTGTTTCTGCATGGAAATACTGTTTCAGCTGTGGAACCTTGACATTCGTGACATTGGTGTTTCTGCATGGAAATACTGTTTCAGCTGTGGAACCTTGACATTCGTGACATTGGTGTTTCTTCATGGAAATACTGTTTCAGCTGTGGAATCTTGACATTCGTGACATTGGTGTTTCTGCATGGAAATACTGTTTCAACTGTGCAACCTTGACATACGTGGCATTAGTGTTTCTGCATAGAAATACTGTTTCAACTGTGCAACCTTGACATTCGTGACATTGGTGTTTCTGCATGGAAATACTGTTTCAGCTGTGGAACCTTGATATTCATGACATTGGTATTTCTGCAGAGAAATACTGTTTCAGCTGTGGAACCTTGACATCTGTGACATTGCTGTTTCTGCATGGACATACTGTTTCAACTGTGGAACCTTGACATTCGTGACATTGCTGTTTCTGCATGGAAATACTATTTCAGCTGTGGAACCTTGGCATTCATGGCATTGGTGTTTCTGCATGGAAATACTGTTTTAGCTGTGGAACCTTGGCATTCATGACATTGGTGTTTCTGCATGGAAATACTGTTTCAGCTGTAGAACCTTGACATTCGTGACATTGCTGTTTCTGCATGGAAATACTATTTCAGCTGTGTAACCTTGGCATTCATGACATTGGTGTTTCTGCATGGAAATACTGTTTCAGCTGTGGAACCTTGACATTCGTGACATTGGTGTTTCTGCATGGAAATACTGTTTCAGCTGTGGAACCTTGACATTCGTAACATTGGTGTTTCTGCATGGAAATACTGTTTCAACTGTGGAATCTTAACATTCGTGACATTGGTGTTTCTGCATGGAAATACTGTTTCAGCTGTGGAACCTTGACATTCGTGACAATGGTGTTTCTGCATGGAAATACTGTTTTAGCTGTGGAACCTTGACATTCGTGACATTGGTGTTTCGGCATGGAAATACTGTTTCAGCTGTGGAACCTTGACATTCGTGACATTGGTGTTTTGCATGGAAATACTGATTCAGCTGTGGAACCTTAGCATTCGTGACATTGGTGTTTCTGCATGGAAATACTATTTCAGCTGTGTAACCTTGGCATTCATGACATTGTTGTTTCTGCATGGAAATACTGTTTCAGCTGTGGAACCTTGACATTCGTAACATTGGTGTTTCTGCATGGAAATACAGTTTCAGCTGTGGAATCTTGACATTCGTGACATTGGTGTTTCTGCATGGAAATACTGTTTCAACTGTGCAACCTTGACATTCGTGACATTGGTGTTTCTGCATGGAAATACTGTCTCAGCTGTGTAACATTGACATTCGTGACATTGCTGTTTCTGCATGGACATACTGTTTCAACTGTGGAACCTTGACATTCGTGACATTGCTGTTTCTGCATGGAAATACTGTTTCAGCTGTGGAACCTTGACATTCATGACATTGGTGTTTCTGCATGGAAATACTGTTTCAACCGTGGAATCTTGACATTCGTGACATTCGTGTTTCTGCATGGAAATACTGTTTCAGCTGTGCAACCTTGACATTCGTGACATTGGTGTTTCTGCATGGAAATACTGTTTCAGCTGTGGAGCCTTGACATTCATGACATTGGTGTTTCTGCATGGAAATACTGTTTCAGCTGTGGAACCTTGACATTTGTGACATTGCTGTTTCTGCATGGACATTCTGTTTCAACTGTGGAACCTTGACATTCGTGACATTGCTGTTTCTGCATGGAAATACTATTTCAGCTGTGGAACCTTGGCATTCATGACATTGGTGTTTCTGCATGGAAATACTGTTTCAGCTGTGGAACCTTGACATTTGTGACATTGCTGTTTCTGCATGGACATTCTGTTTCAACTGTGGAACCTTGACATTCGTGACATTGCTGTTTCTGCATGGAAATACTCTTTCAGCTGTGGAACTTTGGCATTCATGACATTGGTATTTCTGCATGGAAATACTGTTTCAATTGTGCAACCTTGACATTCGTGACATTGGTGTTTCTGCATGGACATACTTTTTCAGCTGTGGAACCTTGACATTCGTGACATTGGTGTTTCTGCATGGAAATACTTTTTCAGCTGTGGAATCTTGACATTCGTGACATTGATGTTTCTGCATAGAAATATTGTTTCAGCTATGGAACCTTGACATTCGTGACATTGGTGTTTCTGCATGGAAATACTGTTTCAGCTGTGGAAACTTGACATTCGTGACATTGGTGTTTCTGCATGGAAATACTTTTTCAGCTGTGGAATCTTGACATTCGTGACATTAATGTTTCTGCATGGAAATATTGTTTCAGCTGTGAAACCTTGGCATTCATAACATTGGTGTTTCTGCATGGAAATACTGTTTCAGCTGTGGAACCTTGACATTCGTGACATTGGTGTTTCTGCATGGAAATACTGTTTCAGCTGTGGAACCTTGACATTCGTGACATTGGTGTTTCTTCATGGAAATACTGTTTCAGCTGTGGAATCTTGACATTCGTGACATTGGTGTTTCTGCATGGAAATACTGTTTCAACTGTGCAACCTTGACATACGTGGCATTAGTGTTTCTGCATAGAAATACTGTTTCAACTGTGCAACCTTGACATTCGTGACATTGGTGTTTCTGCATGGAAATACTGTTTCAGCTGTGGAACCTTGATATTCATGACATTGGTATTTCTGCAGAGAAATACTGTTTCAGCTGTGGAACCTTGACATCTGTGACATTGCTGTTTCTGCATGGACATACTGTTTCAACTGTGGAACCTTGACATTCGTGACATTGCTGTTTCTGCATGGAAATACTATTTCAGCTGTGGAACCTTGGCATTCATGGCATTGGTGTTTCTGCATGGAAATACTGTTTTAGCTGTGGAACCTTGGCATTCATGACATTGGTGTTTCTGCATGGAAATACTGTTTCAGCTGTAGAACCTTGACATTCGTGACATTGCTGTTTCTGCATGGAAATACTATTTCAGCTGTGTAACCTTGGCATTCATGACATTGGTGTTTCTGCATGGAAATACTGTTTCAGCTGTGGAACCTTGACATTCGTGACATTGGTGTTTCTGCATGGAAATACTGTTTCAGCTGTGGAACCTTGACATTCGTAACATTGGTGTTTCTGCATGGAAATACTGTTTCAACTGTGGAATCTTAACATTCGTGACATTGGTGTTTCTGCATGGAAATACTGTTTCAGCTGTGGAACCTTGACATTCGTGACAATGGTGTTTCTGCATGGAAATACTGTTTTAGCTGTGGAACCTTGACATTCGTGACATTGGTGTTTCGGCATGGAAATACTGTTTCAGCTGTGGAACCTTGACATTCGTGACATTGGTGTTTTTGCATGGAAATACTGATTCAGCTGTGGAACCTTAGCATTCGTGACATTGGTGTTTCTGCATGGAAATACTATTTCAGCTGTGTAACCTTGGCATTCATGACATTGTTGTTTCTGCATGGAAATACTGTTTCAGCTGTGGAACCTTGACATTCGTAACATTGGTGTTTCTGCATGGAAATACAGTTTCAGCTGTGGAATCTTGACATTCGTGACATTGGTGTTTCTGCATGGAAATACTGTTTCAACTGTGCAACCTTGACATTCGTGACATTGGTGTTTCTGCATGGAAATACTGTCTCAGCTGTGTAACATTGACATTCGTGACATTGCTGTTTCTGCATGGACATACTGTTTCAACTGTGGAACCTTGACATTCGTGACATTGCTGTTTCTGCATGGAAATACTGTTTCAGCTGTGGAACCTTGACATTCATGACATTGGTGTTTCTGCATGGAAATACTGTTTCAACCGTGGAATCTTGACATTCGTGACATTGGTGTTTCTGCATGGAAATACTGTTTCAGCTGTGCAACCTTGACATTCGTAACATTGGTGTTTCTGCATGGAAATACTTTTTCAGCTGTGGAACCTTAGCATTCATGACATTGGTGTTTCTGCATGGAAATACTGTTTCAGCTGTGGAACCTTGACATTTGTGACATTGCTGTTTCTGCATGGACATTCTGTTTCAACTGTGGAACCTTGACATTCGTGACATTGCTGTTTCTGCATGGAAATACTCTTTCAGCTGTGGAACCTTGGCATTCATGACATTGGTGTTTCTGCATGGAAATACTGTTTCAGCTGTGGAACCTTGACATTTGTGACATTGCTGTTTCTGCATGGACATTCTGTTTCAACTGTGGAACCTTGACATTCGTGACATTGCTGTTTCTGCATGGAAATACTCTTTCAGCTGTGGAACTTTGGCATTCATGACATTGGTGTTTCCGCATGGAAATACTGTTTCAGCTGTGGAACCTTGACATTTGTGACATTGGTGTTTCTGCATGGAAATACTGTTTCAGCTGTGGAACCTTGACATTCGTGACATTGGTGTTTCTGCATGGAAATACTGTTTCAACTGTGGAATCTTGACATTCGTGACATTGGTGTTTCTGCATGAAAATACTGTTTCAGCTGTGGAACCTTGACATTCGTGACATTGGTATTTCTGCAGGGAAATACTATTTCAACTGTGGAATCTTGACATTCGTGACATTGGTGTTTCTGCATGGAAATACTGTTTCAACTGTGCAACCTTGACATTCGTGACATTGGTGTTTCTTCATGGAAATACTGTTTCAGCTGTGCAATCCTGACATTCGTGACATTGGTGTTTCTGCATGGAAATACTGTTTCAGCTGTGGAGCATTGACATTCATGACACTTGTGTTTCTGCATGGAAATACTGTTTCAGCTGTAGAATCTTGACATTCGTGACATTGGTGTTTCTGCATGGAAATACTGTTTCAGCTGTGGAACCTTGATATTTGTGACTGGTGTTTCTGCATGGAAATACTGTTTCAGCTGTAGAACCTTGACATTTGTGACATTGGTGTTTCCGCATGGAAATACTGTTTCAACTGTGGAACCTTGACATTCTTGACATTGGTGTTTCTGCATGGCAATACTGTTTCAACTGTGCCACCTTGACATTCGTGACATTGGTGTTTCTGCATATAAATACTGTTTCAGCTGTGCAACCTTGACATTCGTGACATTGGTGCTTCTGCATGGAAATACTGTTTCAGCTGTGGAACCTTGATATTCATGACATTGGTATTTCTGCATGGAAATACTGTTTCAGCTGTGGAACCTTGACATTTTTGACATTGCTGTTTCTGCATGGACATACTGTTTCAACTGTGGAATCTTGACATTCGTGACATTGCTGTTTCTGCATGGAAATACTCTTTCAGCTGTGGAACCTTGGCATTCATTGCATTGGTGTTTCCGCATGGAAATACTGTTTCAGCTGTGGAACGTTGGCATTCATGACATTGGTGTTTCTGCATGGAAATACTGTTTCAGCTGTAGAACCTTGACATTCGTGACATTGCTGTTTCTGCATGGAAATACTATTTCAGCTGTGTAACCTTGGCATTCGTGACATTGCTGTTTCTGCATGGAAATACTATTTCAGCTGTGTAACCTTGGCATTTGTGACATTGGTGTTTCTGCATGGAAATACTGTTTCAGCTGTGGAACCTTGACATTCGTGACATTGGTGTTTTGGCATGGAAATACTGTTTCAACTGTGGAATCTTGACATTCGTGACATTGGTGTTTCTGCATAGAAATACTGTTTCAACTGTGCAACCTTGACATTCGTGACATTGGTGTTTCTGCATGGAAATACTGTTTCAGCTGTGCAACATTGACATTCGTGACATTGGTGTTTCTGCATGGAAATACTGTTTCAGCTGTGGAACCTTGACATTTGTGACATTGCTGTTTCTGCATGGACATACTGTTTCAGCTGTGGAACCTTGACATTTGTGACATTGCTGTTTCTGCATGGACATTCTGTTTCAACTGTGGAACCTTGACATTCGTGACATTGCTGTTTCTGCATGGAAATACTCTTTCAGCTGTGGAACCTTGGCATTCATGACATTGGTGTTTCCGCATGGAAATACTGTTTCAGCTGTGGAACCTTGACATTCGTGACAATGGTGTTTCTGCATGGAAATACTGTTTCAGCTGTGGAACCTTGGCATTCATGACATTGATGTTTCTGCATGGAGATACTGTTTCAGCTGTGGAACCTTGACATTTGTGACATTGGTGTTTCTGCATGGAAATACTGTTTCAGCTGTGGAACCTTGACATTTGTGACATTGGTGTTTCTGCATGGAAATACTGTTTCAACTTTGGAATCTTGACATTCGTGACATTGATGTTTCTGCATGGAAATACTGTTTCAGCTGTGGAACCTTGACATTCGTGACATTGGTATTTCTGCAGGGAAATACTATTTCAACTGTGGAATCTTGACATTCGTGACATTGGTGTTTCTGCATGGAAATACTGTTTCAACTCTGCAACCTTGACATTCGTGACATTGGTGTTTCTGCATGGAAATACCGTTTCAGCTGTAGAATCTTGACATTCGTGACATTGGTGTTTCTGCATGGAAATACTGTTTCAGCTGTGGAACCTTGATATTTGTGACTGGTGTTTCTGCATGGAAATACTGTTTCAGCTGTAGAACCTTGACATTTGTGACATTGGTGTTTCCGCATGGAAATACTGTTTCAACTGTGGAACCTTGACATTCTTGACATTGGTGTTTCTGCATGGAAATACTGTTTCAACTGTGCCACCTTGACATTCGTGACATTGGTGTTTCTGCATAGAAATACTGTTTCAGCTGTGCAACCTTGACATTCGTGACATTGGTGCTTCTGCATGGAAATACTGTTTCAGCTGTGGAACCTTGATATTCATGACATTGGTATTTCTGCATGGAAATACTGTTTCAGCTGTGGAACCTTGACATTTTTGACATTGCTGTTTCTGCATGGACATACTGTTTCAACTGTGGAATCTTGACATTCGTGACATTGCTGTTTCTGCATGGAAATACTATTTCAGCTGTGGAACCTTGGCATTCATGGCATTGGTGTTTCCGCATGGAAATACTGTTTCAGCTGTGGAACGTTGGCATTCATGACATTGGTGTTTCTGCATGGAAATACTGTTTCAGCTGTAGAACCTTGACATTCGTGACATTGCTGTTTCTGCATGGAAATACTATTTCAGCTGTGTAACCTTGGCATTCGTGACATTGCTGTTTCTGCATGGAAATACTATTTCAGCTGTGTAACCTTGGTATTCGTGACATTGGTGTTTCTGCATTGAAATACTGTTTCAGCTGTGGAACCTTGACATTCGTGACATTGGTGTTTCTGCATGGAAATACTGTTTCAACTGTGGAATCTTGACATTCGTGACATTGGTGTTTCTGCATGGAAATACTGTTTCAACTGTGCAACCTTGACATTCGTGACATTGGTGTTTCTGCATGGAAATACTGTTTCAGCTGTGCAACATTGACATTCGTGACATTGGTGTTTCTGCATGGAAATACTGTTTCAGCTGTGCAACATTGACATTCGTGACATTCGTGTTTCTGCATGGAAATGCTGTTTCAGCTGTGGAACCTTGACATTTGTGGCATTGCTGTTTCTGCATGGACATACTGTTACAGCTGTGGAACCTTGACATTTGTGACATTGCTGTTTCTGCATGGACATACTGTTTCAACTGTGGAACCTTGACATTCGTGACATTGCTGTTTCTGCATGGAAATACTATTTCAGCTGTGGAACCTTGGCATTCATGACATTTGTGTTTCTGCATGGAAATACTGTTTCAGCTGTGGAACCTTGACATTCGTGACAATGGTGTTTCTGCATGGAAATACTGTTTTAGCTGTGGAACCTTGACATTCGTGACATTGGTGTTTCGGCATGGAAATACTGTTTCAGCTGTGGAACCTTGACATTCGTGACATTGGTGTTTCTGCATGGAAATACTGTTTCAACTGTGGAACCTTGACATTCATGACATTGGTGTTTCTGCATGGAAATACTGTTTTAACTGTGCAACCTTGACATTCATGACATTGGTATTTCTGCATGGAAATACTGTTTTCATCTGTGGAACCTTAGCATTCGTGACATTGCTGTTTCTGCATGGACATACTGTTTCAAGTGTGGAACCTTGACATTCGTGACATTGCTGTTTCTGCATGGACATACTATTTCAGCTGTGGAACCTTGACATTCATGACATTTGTGTTTCTGCATGGAAATACTGTTTCAGCTGTAGAATCTTGACATTTGTGACATTGGTGTTTCTGCATGGAAATACTGTTTCAGCTGTGGAACCTTGACATTAGTGACTGGTGTTTCTGCATGGAAATACTGTTTCAGATGTAGAACCTTGACATTCGTGACATTGGCGTTTCTGCATGGAAATACTGTTTCAGCTGTAGAACCTTGATATTAACTGGTGTTTCTGCATGGAAATACTGTTTCAGCTGTGGAACCTTGATATTCATGAGTGGTGTTTCTCCATGGAAATACTGTTTCAGCTGTAGAACCTTGACATTCGTGACATTGGTGTTTCTGCATGGAAATACTGTTTCAGCTGTAGAATCTTGACATTTGTGACATTGGTGTTTCTGCATGGAAATACTGTTTCAGCTGTGGAACCTTGACATTAGTGACTGGTGTTTCTGCATGGAAATACTGTTTCAGATGTAGAACCTTGACATTCGTGACATTGGCGTTTCTGCATGGAAATACTGTTTCAGCTGTAGGACCTTGATATTAACTGGTGTTTCTGCATGGAAATACTGTTTCAGCTGTGGAACCTTGATATTCATGAGTGGTGTTTCTCCATGGAAATACTGTTTCAGCTGTAGAACCTTGACATTCGTGACATTGGTGTTTCTGCATGGAAATACTGTTTCAGCTGTTGAACCTTGACATGTGTGACATTGGTGTTTCTGCTGTAACAGAAGGAAGACTGAGTGCTACACTCGTAGGAAGCAGAAATAGTGCTGAAGATGTTTTCTGTCACGACTATGCACGTCATACCCTGCAGGTGCATAATGCTGGTGCAGCCATGGCTGGGGAGCACAGCAGTGGGGAGGGTGGAATGTGAGCTTGTGTTTCATCCAGGTACTGCTGACTATGTGCACAGCACCACAACCTTTCAGACAAAGTAAGATCTGTCCTTTGATGGATATGTGTAACACTATAAGGGCCCCACATATGGTATGCAGTATTGATACTGTATAACAAAGGCAGTAGAAAAATGAAAAGGTATAGCAGGCAGCATGAAAGTAGGGGAGCAGGAGTAACTCACACTTAGTACAGCCCACTATCGTGTACTTGGAGATACAGATTTGTGTCCCAGAGACAGGTGGAGACTGCTACATGAAAGGTGACGGAAGATGACAGATAGTGAAACCTCCATGTGAGGTTGTAGTAATTATATCTGCTGGGTCATCAGTTTTGGCTCCCTCTAAAAGTACTGCAGCACCAAGTTAGTTAAGTAAACAAAAGGAATTTATATGAGGTCAAGAACGCAGTCCTGGGCATGGCTGTCCTAACTCCAAATGACCTGCCTCTCAGGCTTCATAAGGAAAACATTACAGCAAGCTGATAATGTTACTATGTTTTGCACCACTGGGGGAAACCTGTTTCTAGTAATGGGTCACTGATGGCACATCCCCCACAAACATCATCATTGGCCAGCTATTTTACACAATGTATTGGCTGGTGGGAGGTGATAAAACTGTGTCAACTTCTGCATGCCATGAAAAATGCTAAAATTCAGGTGAACTATAACATGTTGTTTGGGGTAGTGCTTGATCTGACTGAAAAAGAAAAACAAAATGGGCCTGAAGCTAGACTTCATCCTGTCAATCTTTGAGCAGGGCAGCCATACACACAGTGTGACATGCATTTCCTGGCGTAGTTCCAAAAGGCTGAAGGTTATGCCTGATGTATTCAGTATGGAAGCAAAGTCAGTTTCAAGGGCTTGTCAAAGCATTTGGGAACTGTCCTGAAATCCAGCTCAAGGCAAATGAAATCCTAGCTCTAGCATTTCAGGCCTCTGCTGACATTCCAACAGATTTTTTCTAGAACTGAAAAGCAGCATTTTGAACAATGTAAAGCTAATCATAGACTGGTTTGAGAGGTGGTATATGCTGGCAAAGCTATATTGCAATGTCAAGCAGCATGCAAGGAGACACCAGACATTGCCTACATATCCACCTACCCTTTATTCAATTGCTAACCTACAGGAACAATAGCTACAGAAAAGCAATGCTACTGATAGGGCACAACAGGTCGAGGACCCTTATGGAATGCAAACAGAGCTTCTTCCACAAATTGTTCCACATGATGCAGATGAAGCAGAGCAGAAATTAGTTGCTGTGGAACAGCATGAAGAGAGGAATGCAAAGGTCACCTGAGGGGAAGGTTTCACAGCAGGAAGCTAGATTGTAAATCATACTGGCAATATAAGCACAAAGTCCATGCATGCAACTGCTTTAATTTTCATTGCAACATACATAGTAGCAGATTATATTACAATAGTGGACTGAAGGAGGTGCATGTTGCAGATTTAAAACACAAACAAGTATTTTAAAAAACTGTAAAAATAAAATAGAAGTAAAAACCAAAGAACACAGAAATGCACACCATTTGTATCCCTGAATACAGAAAGCAACCCACCAAAACTGCACAAGTACACACGCATACACACACACACACACACACACACACACACTCACACACACACACACACACTTTCAAAATACAAACATGAAACATAACCCATGAGACAGATGTAATCAGTTCATGTCAGCAGACTATTAATCAGTTGTGACATTAATCCTGTGGTAATAATTAGAATAAGAATGCTAAAAAATTGAAAGTTCAATAATAAAATTATTAAATAAAATGTGTTTCAAAATCACCCTTTTTCATTCAAAAACTTGTACACCTAAATAACTGTTAAAAACATGCACAGTCATTACAACATAATATGAAAACCATGACATACCCTAAATATATGAATAAATGTAGATAATAATAATAATGAAATCTCCAGTTTCTAATGTAAAAAATGGATTCACTATTCAAGAAATTTATAATTTGGCCACTCTCAATCTTAAAATAGGATGGCTGGACACATATTCATTTTGGGGGAATGGCATTCAGTCTTAGTTGATACAGTAGTTCTTTGTATTCTAATCTTGTTTCCCATTCACCCCCTCTGAGATTTCTTTCCGCCTTTTCCAAAATACCAAATTTGAAAGCTATAAAATTACTACATATTGGAGTATGCTTGAAAAGAGCACTGTTCGGACTCCCCTTCATCCTTAACTTCATCAAAAGAAGATGTCATTCTTGCTACTCTAATACACTGACCCTTAATCAAACTCTTTTTAAAGAAAACATGTGAAAACTTTTAAAATGCAAACAAGAATTGCTGAATGCTGGTTTCCTGTGAATCCAAGATTTAAAACCTACATTGGAACTGGTGAAACACGTGTCAGGATAATTAATACTATGTTTTTCAACATTGTGGTAAATTTTAGAAAATTGGTAGTGCTGTTTAAATAAGCAATGAAGGGAATAATTTCTTCCTCAGGACCATCCCATAAGACAAAAATGTTGCCCAGGTATTGCAAATCTAAATTACAGAAATCATAACATTTAGCTGTGAAAACATACAACTTCTCCCATGAGAGAAGCACCAAACTGGCATGAATATGGGTGCATACCGTGCTCATAGCCACCCCCTTACTTGTTTTAAGATTTCAACTTCAAAAAAATATAACTGTTAACTACTAAAGACATCAGCTCCATAATCAACTTGATCTTGTCCAGATAGGGCTTTAAAATCAATGAAACTGTCATTGAAAAAACTGTAATCCTTCCATGTTCCATACCTCTCAACTCTCCAGATTTTCACAGAATGTCCAGATTTTTGGCTCATATTTTTGGTCTATTCCTCTTTGTTTTTCTGGCCAATCTTTGGCAAATTGGTGAGGATTAAAGTCAGAAAATATTGACAGACATTTGAGTTTCGGATTTCATACCCTTCAGAAAATCCATGCTAACACAAAACCTGTTATTCTTTCTACTTTCGAAGTTTAAAAATTGTCCCTATTTTTAGGCCTTTTCCCCCACCCCCTTATATTTATGGCTTTGTCCAGATTTTTTGTGCTAAGAGGTTGAAAGGTATGTTCAGGATAAATGTTAAAAGATCAATTGTATCAGTCATCACAAAATATGTATTTTTAGACCATACCGCAGGAGTTAACCTTGCCAGAAAATCCCAATAGTCCTTTAAAAGGTGTTGGCAGTCTTGAATGACAGGTTTAAATTGTCTGTCAAACAAAACAGCAAGTGGGTATGTCTTCGAATTTTGTGCTGCTACTATGAGTCCGAATGGGGGATTCAATACACTTCTGTGAATCTTGGGAATACCAAAGATTATTGGGATGACTGGTTTGTTAATTTTCAAGAAATCATACACCATTACCGAGATCATACCATTAAACAATAACTGTTCTAAAGTCAAGTCGACCATCTGATAGTCAATATTGACTTAGAAACTGGTACATAGTTGTGTGAATTATGCAAAATGCCAAACATAGCAAGCATATAGCCAATGCTATCAAACCTTACTGCACCCTCCCCCCCTTTGTCCAATTTCATTATCCAAATGGATCTACCATTTTTAAGGGACTCAAGCAACAAATGTTCTTTGGTACTTAAGTTGTACCTTTTCAATTTTTTTTGAGTTCTGTTATTATTAACCAGTTTGTATAGGTCCATAATGCAGGCCTTTTCAAAGGTCTGTATTAGTGGGTGTAAAGGTGAATTAAATAAACATTTCTTTCTCACAATGTTAATGCTATTTTGCTTGTCAACAATCTTTTCATTTGCTTCAGAAAATAACAAAGTGAGGCTCATTTTCCTAGTGAATAGCTTAAGTTCTTACATAGAATTTGCCACATTAAAATGTTTACTAGGAATACATTTATAACCTTTAGCAAAAAGTGAAAAGTGTTCCTTCATAGCAGACAGGTGACTGTAGCTAAAGATGTTGTAACCATTATATTAAACCATAATACCATTTCCTGCTTTCCCCTGTCTTGTGTAACTTGTGTTTCCATTTGTTGTAATGAACATTTACACCCCAACTAATATCTTGTGGGTGACTTCAGTGACTCGCCAGCCACTCTGATTTCCTTAGGACAGGAGAATCCTGGTAAAAACTCACTTTATATTTAACAGGTTCACTTCCATCCCCTGTTGAATTACCCTAATCTCCTGGAGGAAAACTCTCTCTATTAGTATTCCATCCTAAACTGCCATGTGCATTAAACTTTAAAGGGTAAACAGTCTTTTTTTTATAATGGGTTAGGTCCCTTCCTAACTTTTTGTTCTTCTTTACCAAAATATCATCACATTTTTTCTCTACTTTGGCATGCACATTCTCATAATCACTCTGGTAATTTCAAAAAGTAAATCTTCCTAGATAATCTTGTCTAAAATTTAAGTTTCATTAATTAAAACAGATATTCTCCAAGTATTATATTTGATCAACATTTCAATAACTTTGAACCTGTGAAGGTCAAAACATGTCTGTTTGTAAAGTCCTTCTTCATCATAAATTAAGCTGTTTGGAAATTTAAAAACTCTGAGACATTGTGGTACAATCTGGAGCTTTAAATATTCCTTAAGGTAATCATTGTCTAATTTTAAACTTCTCAATTTAAAAAGTTTCTTTTCAAACTCATATGGAATGTCTTTTAAAGAGTTCAATGTGCCAAGACTCCCTGAATGAACTGAGCTTGGCTTACTTGCAGCGGACTGAAACACGAATGATTTATCTAATCAGTTCAGTATGTTAAAGGGAACACTTTGATTTCTTTTTCATTGTTTACTCTTTAAACTACCCCCTAATGGGGTCAAAAAAAGTAGAAGCCACAGTATCTTCAACATCTGAATTTATGTACCATTTTTCGGATGAGTTATTGTGTGTCGAAGAAAAATTTTGTCAGTTCCATCCACTCAATACAAAAACAGCAGCATTACCATTGTTACAGGCACCATCTTATTCAAAACCTCTTTCATCTTCTTCCAAATGTGGTGACATGATAGGAACTACCAGGCTGTGCATTGATGGGCTAGGCAGTTCAAACAGCCAAGTCAGATCTTCTTTTAATGCTTAACTTCTAAATCAAGCTGTCTGAAGTCTCCTTTGTCATTGATAGCCACAGACTCTTCCAATATCAAACTACCATAACTCACATTGGTTTCTCCCATCTTTCCAAACATTGAACTACACCAAATAACTCGACAAATAACCAGAAAAAAAATCTTGGTGTCAAATGTTACTGAAGTGACTCAGAACGAACCAAAAAAGTAACTTTCCAGATGTGAATGAAGAGGTTGCACCAACACACCTTCTTCTTCTGGCTTTTCCTGGTTAGGGGTCACCACAGTGGATCACCTGTCTGCTCATGATTGGCAGTGGAGTTTTACAGTGTCAAGTTGAAAGCCCAGTGCCCAACCTTCCACAGAAGGCACACACTCAACCTAGGGCCAATTTAGAGTGTCCAATCCACCTACAGCATGTGTTTGGGATGTGGGAAGAAACCGGAGCACCCAGAGGAAACCCATGTGACCACAGGGAGGACATGCAGACTCTGCATAGAAGGCACCCCAGCCAAGAATTGAACTGGAGATCCTCTTGCTGTGAGGCAGCAATGCTAACCACTGCACCACCGTGGCCACCCCCCAACACATCTAAAAAACCTTAAAAGAAAATTTAATAAAAGTAATATAACACATTAGTGAAACCTTCAAAAACATAATGACTGAGCACTTTTGTCCCTTTAGACACCTGAACTTCATCAGAATAAAGCAACTAATTACATTACTTCCGTTTATATCCAAACTACTAATTAACATAATTAATTTGTTTGTGTTGCAGGTGTTAGGATAAATAATCCTTTTATCAAATACAGATCATCTGGAAGAATAAGACATTATAATAATTAGAAGAACAATGCTAAAAAAGTTAAAAGTCCAATAATAAATATATTAAAGTGTGTTTCAAAACCACCCTTTTTCATTCAAAAACTCATAAACCTAAAAAACTGTTAAAATATGAAGAATCATTACAACATAATATGAAAACCACGACATACCCTAAATATATGAATAAATATAAATAATAATAATGAAATCTGCAGCTTCCAATATGGAAAAATGGATTCAGTATTCTATACGTGAATAATGTGTTATATTATCCCCAGAATATACTATACCATGTCTATTGTTAACAACATTTCTGTTATGTGTTGTAAGGCATTTGTTTCATGCTATATGTTTTATCATTGCTATATTTCTTGTAAAGCATTTGTTATATGTTGCATGATTTGTTTAAGTGCATGTGTATTCATGTTGTAAGGCATTTGTTCTATAATCTATGTTTTATAACTCAGGAATTAGATGTTAACCCATGCCTTGTCTACTTAAGGCTTGGGTCATGGCTAAAAAGGGACATCAGACCAGTTCACTTACTTGGTTAATAAAAACAAACAAACAAATAAATACATACGTACATAAATAAATAAATAAATAAACTGTTATGATGACTTACAGTAAAGACAGCTCTACCAGCTTGCCCAGTGGGTGGCAGAAGTTGAGAAGAAGAGACCAAAGTGCTTCAGTAATTATTACAACTTCATTATTAATTCAATATTAATATAAATAAAAATGACCTAGGTGTAGGTAAACACTGTGGATGTCATGGCAAACTTGTGTGTTCTGTAAATTTATTTACCAGTCATTTATTCAGTAATTCTTATAAAAAACTACAATTTAATATAAAGCGTATTCATAGCTGTAGACGTCTGCTGTAATGACAACTTTGCAAAATGTATTCACTTCATCAAGTAAGCAGTCAAAGTATATAACTAAGGATAAATGTCTGTACAGCATTAGAAGTGAGCATGGCAAGAATTTTATTATCTGTACTTAAACACGACTTTTATGTTCTTCAGTTGTACCATAAAAGTTTGCCATTATTGGCAATATATCTAAAAGTTCCCAACTCTTAATAACTTTTATATTATATACTAACAAGAGCACCATATTCTTCAGGACAAACGTCAGGAAACGTACAGTTATATTAAAATGTTACCATAACGGTAGACAGGGTTGCCAGATTTCCAGCACCCCAGGTAGGGACAAAAAGAAGAAGAAGGTCTCTCACGGCAAGTGAAGACCAAAAAAAAAAAAAAAGGTCTTCGGCAACTGAAGACCAAAAAAAAAAAAACAAACAAAGCGGAGGCTGGCCGGGATCAGGCTGCTGATCTCGGGACAGTCCCACCCAAATAGGGACGTCTGGCAACCCTGACGGTAGATGTCCTTGCCTTCACTGTTGCAGTATTCAGCATATGTGGATTCCCTGCTGAGGAAGCCTGATGTCCAGCCAGTCTACCAAAGACTCCTGTTACTTTAAATGTACACCAAACGTCACCTGAATGCTCCTTGCATAGAGTAGGGCATAAAGGTGACATTCAGGCCTACCATAGTCAGAACTGATTGCCCCAGTAGGAGCACCAGTCCAAGGAACCTGAGAGGTAATCTGTACATCCAGGAAGGCAAAGGACTAGGGGGAAGGAGGGAGGGAGCAAACACTGCAGCAGTGAAGACAGCAACATCTACTGTTGCAGCAATATTTTGCACAACTGTACTATGTCTTTACATTCACTGCTGCAGTATTCTTAACATATGGGAGAGTGCCAAAGCTTGAGAGGAAACTGCGGATGGGAAGGAGCAGATGAGTCCACTAAAAAGCCATGAAGAATGGCACTAGTAAAACCAGCCCTAGCCCTAGAGATATCATCCAACTTGTACTGCTTGGCAAAGATTTGCACAGGAGTACAGGTAGCTGCTTCAAGAATACAATTAGTATCTAAAACTTTGAAAAGAGTACCATAAGAAGCCACAGCTCTAGCAGAATGAGACAACTGAAAAAGGAAGGCTCTTGCCATGAAATGTATAACAAAACGAAATAGCCTTGAAATCCAAGAAATAGTTTGCCTGGATACAGCAAGTTCCAAAGATCTAGAAAGAAAAGAAACAAATAACTGATCAGATTTTCTAATAACCTTAGTCTTATCCATATAAAACGTGAGTTGTCTATGCACATCCAAAGTATGCAGCAACCTCTCACTGTCAGATTGTGGACAGGGGAAAAAAGTAGGCAGATTAATAGACTGATTAAGTGATAGCTAATTAACCAGTTTAGACATAAAAGAAGAGTTAGTGTGCAAGGACACTCTGTCCTCATGAAAGATAAAAAAAGAGGACAAGCCATAATGGCCTGTAACTCAGACACCCATCTGGCAGAAGTAAGAGCTAACACAAGAACAGTCTTCCAGGAACAATGTTGCAAGGAAGCTGAAGCAGCAGGCTCAAAAACGGCTGAATCAACTTTTCCAAAACAAAATTAAGATCCCAGGGAGGAGGAACAGGCTTCCTGGGAGATCTAATATTAAGGGCGCCTTTAAGAATTTGTTTCACCTCAAATCTAGAAGCTAAAAGAAGAGAAAAAGACAGACAAGCAGAGATAACTGATAAGTGGGCCTTAATAGAAGAATAGGCCAAACCAGCATTGAGCAACTCACACAAATAAGATAAAAACAAAGAAACATCCACTGTAAGTGGGTTCAGGTCATGAGGAAGACACCAAATAGAAAACCTCTTCCATTTAGATAAGTAGGATTTCCTAGTAGTAGGTTTCCTGGCCTCCTGCAGGACCTGCAGCACGTCCTCAGAAAAAAAGGTGTCTATGAGGAATCAAAATCCTATCACCCGCAGTGTCAGTTGATGCATGGATAGGCGGGGATGGATGAGAGACCCCTTATCTTGTGAGAGTAGATCCAGTCAGTAACTTGTGATGATTGCCCCTGGCTAAATGCAGAAGAAGAGGGAACCAGTGCTGTTGCGGCCAAAAGGGAGTCACCAACTAGATTTCAGGGGCATCCTGTTGAATTTTAACCAGGACTTTTTGAATGAGAGGAAATGCAGATAATGCATAAAGAAACATCCCCTTCCAAGAAAATGAGAGGGCATCCACCTTCTACACCAGAGAACCTGGGACTCTGGTAAGAAGTTGTCTGTTCAGAGAGGAGGCAAAAAGATCCACTTGAGGAGTTCCCCATTGGTGTATAATATCTAGAAACACATCCCTATGAAGCATCCATTTGTGGGACTGAGTTAAGGACCTGCTCAGAGTGTCTGCCACAATTTTCTAATCGGAAGGGATATAAACTGTCTGAGGAGTCACTTGATACTTGAAAGCAAGATCCCATACCAGAAGTGCTAACTGGCAAAGCAGATAAGATCTAGGGTGGCGCAGTGGTACAGCGGTTAATGTTGTTGCCTCACAGCAAGAGGTTCTCCGGTTCGATTCTCGGCTGGGGTGCCTTCTGTGTGGAGTTTGCATGTTCTCCCTGTGTTCATGTGGGTTTCCTCCCACATTCCAAAGATATGCATCTGGAGCATTTGTCCCCAGGCCAATGCTGAAAACAGGCTCTGTGGAACCTAGTCAGACTTTCCCAGTCAACAAATGTTAAATAAATAACATCTCATTCCTCCCTGCTTGTTGACATACCACATCACTGTGGTATTGCTTGTGAACACCTTGAGAGACCCTGGAGAGAAAAAAGGATGAAGAGCCAGGAGAAGAGCTCTCATCTCTTTCACATTGATGTGCTCATTCTGCTGATGAGGTGACCACACCCTCTCAACTTTTAGGGAGCAAAATGTCTCCCCCAACCCATGTCAGAAGCGTCTGTGAACAATTCCTGAGAAGGAAGTGAGGGATAAAAAGGGATCCCTAGATTCAGAGACAACTGCTGAAACCAACAGTGAAGTTGCTCTCTGAGACAAGGAAGAACAGGAGCTACAAAGTCTAGAGAATGTGCATGTTGAAGCCACACTGAATTCAAAAGTCAGCAAAAAGGCATAGGTAGTCACTGGAGAATGAAAATGCGTTCAACTGGCAGAAAACACATGCAGGTAAACAGACCGATAGGAAAAAGATACATTCGGACTGGGGGCAAAGAAGTTCTGACTATGGTAAGCCTGAACTTCACCTTTTTGCCCCGCACTATGCCAGGAACATATGGGTGATTTTCAGCATACCTTTAAAGCAACAGGAGTCTTTGGTAGACTGGCTGGACATCGGGCTTCCACAGCATGGAATCCCCATATGTTAAGAATACTGCAGCAGTGAATGTAAGGACATCTGTTGCATTACTTACAGGTCAGGAGTATTGCTGTGTCCATTTAAGCAAGAACACATTCAGGTAGGTATGACTCAGTCTAAAATAAGTATATGCCACTACCATAAGCAAATAATTGCTTGTAATATTTGAATGCTATATCTTTTTAATGTTATTATTAGTACTGCATGTAAACAGGCAAGACTATTTTTTTTCTTTTTTTCTTTTTTTTTTTTTTTTTTTTTTGATCAGCAGGACTTCTTTTTGCTCCTCAGCTTTGAGTCTGGGGCCACCTGTTCGGAGATCCACACATGGAACCTGATGACCCACCTATGCTCTACAAACCTCATTCACTTGCAGGTAAGGTTACACTGTCATATCTATGTAATGTCTTGTCATATTGAATACATGCAATACTCAGTAAAATAAGCAAAATGTCAACTTCATTTTCTTTGCTGTTTGGGTGGATGTGAGGGAAGAAAAATCATATAACCATTTTCATTATTACTATATTTTCACTTTCAATGAAAGTACAGGGTTAAATATTTAATTACCACAGTCATACAATGTAAGGCAAATGTGTGAGGGGGTACAACTTCATCAGATATGCAACCAGTATGTTACCAATTACAGAGAAATATAAATATAAAATTCATATATAAGACTGCAGGTGACAATGTCTCCTGTGCATACAAAAGCATGGATTTTCAATAACTCCACTCCCCCACATTTTTTTTCTTCTTTTGCAGCATGAAATGAAATAATATTAAACTATCACCATCACCTCTTTCACAGGAGGCTGATGAGGATGGTCCCTGACCATGTGAATAATGCTTCTCACAAAAAAATAGTGATAAAAAGTAATCATTAATAAGACTACTGATTCATTGTGCAAAATGGATTATACATTACTATCACTATTATACATTACTATTATACTGCTGAATAGAATATTGATATTTAAACTATACAAATCAAACACTGCATGGTAAACTATAGTTTACTGACTACATATAAAACCATATTATTGAGATTAAAACATTGACTCATAATTTGGTATCATTGCATTATTCAGAAATAATTCTGATTTTATTTAGTAGTTCTCCATCCCCTGTTCACAGGGTGAGAGTGGTGGCATTGTCCTGTGGGCAACCCATGGGAAAGCAGCCTAGAAAGCTGGAACCCAATCGTTCAGGACCTGGTGTAGGCTGCACTGCAGATGGCTGTGAAGAGACAGTGGAGTCTGTATCACAATCTCCTGTAGCAAGTGCAAAACTCATTGACTATTTACTTCTGCCCACCAAGCCAAGGGGGCCTGGACAGGGAGAACCTGATGAAGGGAAGGTTAAAGTTAGACTGCATTGCTAAAGATGGGCAAGAGGAGTCCCCACCTGCATCATGTTAACAATGTGTTCTAACCCTAACCCTGTCAATGCCCTAACCCCATCCCTGTACCTTACCTTAGAAAAATACTTTCTATAACTGTACAAATTCACATGACACTGAGACACACATGACATACAGGCATATATGCACAACATTAAATATATCCCCTTCCTTAGCCTTTCCTCTAACCCTAACCTGCAAGCACACACACACACACACACACACACACACACACACACACACACACACACACACACGCACAATCCCACCTCACTCCCAAAACATTTAGTATATCCAAAAGTTTCTGCATTATTATTTACAAAAAAATATTTTTTTTATGCTTAAGTTTCCAACCATCTGTGTATTGTTGCATCTCAGAAGAGTAGTGAATGCAAGATGAAGAGGGCAACTGCTCTGGGTACAAGATGTTAGGGGTCATGATTGGTAAATGCCAATCTGCAGTAGTGGCCACAAAACACCTTGGGTGGCACAGTGGTGCTGCAGTTAGCGTTGTCATCTCACGGCAACAGATTCTCTAGTTCAATTCTCAGCTGGAGTGGTCTGTGCAGAGTCTGCATATCCTCCCTGTGTTCGCGTGGATTTCCTTCAGGTGTTCCAGTTTCCTCCCACATTCTAAAGACATGCGTCTGGAGTGTTTATCTCCAAGTCTCTGCTGAGAATGGGCTCTATCCGAGTTGGACTTTCCTGGTAAACAAATGTTAAAATAAATAAATAACGCAATGCCAGCATTCAGAAATGAATGCAACAGTACATCAGCAATCAATTTTGAAGTGTTTCAGAGCTTTGTGTGTGATATTTAGCTGTGGCAAGCCACTAGATACATTTATAATCTAGCTATGGTTTTGTGATATCTCCACTCCCCCTCCTCCCATTTATAAGATCAGTCTACACTTAGTCTTTCTCAAGTATGAAGTAACAAAAGATACATTTCTGGCAAGAATGTACATGGTACATTTTCTGCTTAAGAGTAAATTATGAAGGTAAGAATTCTTCCAGGACAACTTGGCTTCCACACATTCATAACAGAACCCCCCCTTCCCCACCCATCCACACATCTATAGAAACACACACACACACATATATATATATATATATATATATATATAGAGAGAGAGAGAGAGAAAGACCACAGGAAAAACTGGTATATGGGAGCAACAAAGCTGCTGCCTGAGAATCCTAAAATAAATCAGGAAAAAAAGAACCATGCCACCATCCATGGTTCTGTTTTTCCTGATTTTCTATGTTAAATTAGGCTATGCCTGTCCCACACCCTCTGCTCATTATATGGTCCTACCTAACTTCTAGTATATATGCTTGTGGCAGCTGTAGAGAATGCCATCTCATTACCAACCCTGACTGGTATTACAGCAGCAGCAACATTAGGAAAACATACATTTAAAACAACAACAAGAATACCACAAAATATCTTAGACAGAAAAGCAAACCACAAGGTAATCTGCAGGCCAGTACTCAAGGAGCCTGAATCCTCACCATTGACACTGGAGAGGGACATTCACTTGGAATACAAATGGAAACACTCAGTATTTCCAGATGCAGCTCTCTGCACCAAGTACAATTTCCTTAAGAGCACACAGGGAATTCAGTCAGCCTGGGGTCTGGATTTCTCTGTCTGTCTCCCTCCATTTCCCCAATAAGACTCCCCACTGGTACAGCTGTAGGGTTATGTCCTCAGCTGAGTGTCCAAGCCAAGTCCTCCAGCACCTTCTCTGGGAAACCAGTGCATCCTGTCCATCCTCCAAGTAGCTGACACATACACCCAGTGAGATTTGACTTTCACACACACACACACACACACCTGGGAAAGACTGGCACAGATTTACCTGCTGTGTCTCCTTCTGCCCAGAGTACAATCAGCTACTCTAAGGCCCTTAACAAAGGGTGCCCAATTATATTGTGTAATATTAATACTAATATAAATGGTAGTAACTGACCACAACAGCTAGGCCTTTGGGAATGGTCCACACAGTGTCACCAAATAAATATAAGCACTCTCAAAGGTTAAATGCTTTCTAAAAGGACCAGCCACAATAAAAGTTATAAATATATTTAATAATTAATAATAAAAGAACATGAAAATACTGAATATATATTTACAATAAACCCTTTTTTTTGAAAATAGAAATAATATTAGAAGTAATGAAAATAAGAATTATCGTATGGGATATTTCACAAAGTATAATAGACATACCAACAGTATAAAACAAACAATAGAGAGAAATCAAGTAATTTTGTGATCTGACTATGAAATTTCGATGCTAATTGAAGAAAAACACCACTTTGTGTTTAAGAAGGGAATAAATGTATAGCAACGCCTCTGTTATAATGAAGCAACATATCATTCTTTGAAATATCCCATTCCTAGTAAGAAAGCAACTGTGCCTTGTCATAACTGCATCTATTGCCCTTATATTAGCACTGATAATGAATTAATCCACCGTTATTAAAAACATTTTTAAGTTTTTTGCTTCTGCAACTTGTGCTACAGAAAATGTCATCTATTTCGCAGACTGTAAAAAGTAAATCTTTTTATATAGGTAGGACAAATCAGAAATTTAAGGAGAAATCGGTGCTCATTTATCAGAAATAGGTTGACGTATTGAAACTAAAACACTTAGTAAAGACATTTTGCAGTCTGGTGATGATCATAAATTTAAATTTAAAGTTTTACAGAAACTATATAAAAATAAACGAGGATGTGACATAGTGAATGAGACAGATCTAACAGACTATAAATTTATTTATTATTTTAGGGCTGATATGCCCCCTGGCTTGAATAGCAAAAATAGTATTAAACCAGTATTAAAGAAAAAAGCAAGGTAATATATAATTAACACACACAAGCCTCGCAGCAACCTTTCCCTAAATCGGTAGTGATAGTAACCCCCACCCACCAAAACCCACCCACCTTTTTCTTCTCTCCTATACCCACCGCTATTATCAAAAAACTGCTTATCAAACTAAAATCATGCTCTAATGCTCCCAGAAACCTGCCACCAAAATACCTTCAGATGTCTGCTAAAGCCATTGCCTGTCCAGTCAGCATATTCATCAACAGATCTATCCAGGAGGCCTATGTACCTACTATCTGGAAAAAAATCTTTCAGTCTACCCCTCCACAAAGGTGACAACAACACAGATATTTCAAACTTTAGACCTATTGCTATTCTCTCCTCCTTTCTAAAATTTTGGAGAAATGCATCCATAAACAACTTCTCAGCCATCTACTTCAAAACTGGCTTCTTTCCCCCACTCAGCATGGTTTCAGGCCAGGCCACAGCACAACTACTGCACTTATATCATTCTTGGATACAGTCAATCAAGCTCAAGACACTGGCAAAATCATATCTTCTCTATTTCTTGATCTCTCAAAAGCCTTTAATACTATTTCCCACCCTCTGCTACTCACCAAACTCTCAAACCTAGGAATCTCCCCTTCGACCTTAGACTGGTTTACCAGCTACCTAAATAACAGACAACAATCTACTAATGGCAAAACTATTTCTCTCTTTTCCTTGAAACATCCAAAGGTGTCCCCCAAGGCTCTATATTAGGCCCCCTACTCCTTAGTATTTTCATCAATGACTTCCACTCCAATCTTATTAATGGTACAGTAGTTTTATATGCAGAAGACTCTACCATAATCTGCACTGCTAACTCTATTACTGAACTCCTGCATACAATCCAAAATGCTTTCAACACCACTGAAACATGGATGACAGATAACCACCTTTCTCTAAATCCCCAAAAAACAAACTGCTGTTATTCACCTCTAAGAAAAGTACCTCCATAAATAAGACTGAATTCATCATATACTTTCAAAATAAGACCACCATAGAAGTAGTACCTCATATAAAACTACTGGGAGTCATCTTAGATGAAAACCTTACTTTTGATCTCCATGTCCAAACCTCTATCAAAAAGAAACACCAAAAACTATGATCTCTCTATAGACATAAACATTTTCTTAACTGCTTTTCCAAACAATCTCTTGCCCATACCTTCCTCCTCCTCTCACTTCTATATGGTGCCACACTCCTCACCAATATCCAGTTATCCCTAAAATATAAGCTAGAGTCCTGTTACAATAAAGTCACCAAATTTGCAACCAATGCCAAATATTCATCCCAACATTGCTCTTCCTTACAATCAGTCAGTTGGCTTGTACTCCCACATCACCTAACATACCTGCAACTAACCATAGCACATAAAATTGTATACAAACCTTTCAGATTGCCCAGCCCTATCTCCAGTCCTAACTCACTACCACCCAAATAGATCATTCAGGTCTGAAAACCAATTTCTTCTGCAAGTTGACAAATCCAAAACTCCCACCAGGTGAAATGCTCTACTTCTTCTCTATCACCAAACTATGGACTGCACTCCCACTAGCTATTAGGACTATTAGTAACATCTCTTCCTTCAAAATAGCTCTGAAACAACATCTCTCCACCCTCTGGCACTGTAGAGGCTAACTTCCATTTTCCAAAAACTTGATTCCTCTTCCCTACATCAAATCACCTTTTTCCTCTACTTCATTCCTCCAAAACTTGACTCTATTCCTTCTTCACACTCTTCACTCCTAGTACTAACCTCTCCCTACTTCTAACACATATACCTTTAAAAAGTTATTCTAATTCTATCTATATTAAGCACTTCTTCATTCACAACAGAGTCTACTCTGGAGTGTACACTAACATCAGAGTGTACTAGAATATGTTTTTTAGATTTACTTCTATGCCTTGTGTTTTTATATTATTTCTGTGTACCACCTACATTTTCATATTGCACTTTATTGTATTTATAATCCCTGTTATGACTATGCTTCTTATTAATACAAACTGTTCCAATATTATGTAATTGTTATGCTAAGTGCCTTTGTGGAGCTTTTCTCCCCGGGCCTTCACTGAAAATGGGTTATTCTTGGCCCAGTGGACTTTTCCGGTAAACAAATGTCAAGTATATATATATATATATATATATGTAGAGAGAGAGAGAGAGAGGGAGAGAGAGAGATAGATTTAATATATACTTCCCAAGCTCTAAAATGGTTTTAGAGAAATGCCTTAAATATTTTTAAGTAATTTTTTTTAAATATACATATATAGTTTCATGAGCTTTATATTGTGATTAAGTGTTTATAGTTCATGTCATGTGATTATACAGTGTTCTTCTGATAGGCTGGCAATTACAATTTAACCACGTTTATTGATTGTTTACTTGCACTGAAGAAGAATCTGTATGATTCGGGAGCTTTGCTTTTTTTATTGTTGGTTTTGCTTTCATATTAAAGCATATTAAGTGTTTTATGGTTGGGCTTCTGCCTTTTTGCTATCTATTCTTTTCCTTCCTGATTTTGGAGAACATTTGACAGCCTACTGAGGTTTTTGACTCCTTGGACATTTGTAACACAAGCATCTTGTATAAATCAGTTTGATATTCAAAGGACATATCATTCTTTACAGAACTCCAGCTGGCTATGCTGGCACTTGCCCAAATAATCACATCTCTCCCTTTTCTAAGACTCAAGCTAGTTTTTCAAGTGACCCTTGAAAAACATGAATTGAGAGAAATAAGGTTATCTGGAATATGTTACCTCATTCCCTGTCATGACAGCCCATCTGGATTGGCATTGCTGACCCCACTACAGTGTTGCACTGTCATATCATATGTCTGCAATCCTAAACTCCACCATAGTAACTTGGGATTTTGCTGGCTAGCTTCCTGTAGCCATAGATCTCCCTCAGACTCCTCCTGCCTCCTTTTGCATATACTTAGCACAAGGGCCTCCCTGTCATTGTATGGTTTCATCATGTCAACATGATATAGTCTGTGCTCCTGCCTCCTGCCTAGCAATTTTGTCATGAAGTTAACATCACTGACCTTCCTCACCACTTTGAAGGGTCCCTCCCAAGCTGCCTGCAGCTTATTGCATCTGACAGGAATGAGAACCATCACCTGTTGTCCCACAGCATACTCTCTGGCTTGAGCATTTCTGTCATACCAGACCTTTTTCTGCTGTTGGGCTCCTGCCAGGTTGTCCTGGGTCAAGCCCATGAGCTCCCTAAGCCTTGTCCTGAGGTTCCGGACATAGGCCACAAGAGACTCCTTGTGGGATTTACACTCACTCTCCTACTCATCACAAATCAAATCTAAAGGTCCCCTCACCTTATGCCCATACAGCAACTCAAAGGGTGAAAAATCTATGGATTCCAGGGGCACCTCCCTGTATGCAAAAAAAGAGATGGGGCAAATATTTGTCCCACTCTCTCTTAAACTTGTCTGTAAATGCCCATAGCATGGTCTTTAGCTTACAGTTTAACCTCTCCACAAGACCATTAGTCTGGGAGTGGTAGGGCATGTTCATTAGGTGCTTCACCCCACAGCACTCCCACAGACAAGCCAGCAGGTCTGACATGAAATTGGCACCTCTGTCAGTCAGTATTTCTTTTGGGAAACCTACCCTGCCAAAAATCTCTAGCAAAGCATTTGCCAACTTCTCTGCCTCAACGGAGGACAGAGCCACCACCTCAGGGTATCTAGTAGCATAATCTACTACCACTGGGATATGCTTCTTCCCTGTGGAACTTGGGGTACTCAGTGGCCCCACAATATCCATAGCTACTCTCTGAAATGGCTCCTCAATCACAGGCAAGGGCATTAAAGGAGCTTTGACCTTGTCTCCTGCCTTGCCTACTTTTGGCACTGTTCACAGGTCCTACAGTACACTGTTACATCCCCTGGTGAACCCAGGCCAATAAATGTTCTGCATAACATGCCTCTTGGCATGCTTTATGCCCATATGACCTGCAAAAGGAATGTCATGGGCTATGGCTAGAAGTGCCAGAGGGTATGTTCTGGCACTACCAACTGCTGTATTACCTTACCTTCTAGCCCTCACTCAAAGGTCCACTCTCTATACAGTAACCCTTTGTTCCAGTATACAGACTACCCTTTTCCTTGAGAATCATGCACTTCCCTAGCTACCTCCCTCAAGCCTTGTAATGCAGGGTCTGAGAGCTGAGTCTGCCTCAACTCAATCTTTGTGAGTTTTCCCAGCTCCCCTTCTGCAGGAAGTCTGGTATCTTCTGAGAGTGGTGCCTCACTGTCAGCCTTGGTATTATCACTCACCTCTGCCCTTGCAGTCACTCTGTCCAAGGGAACATCAGTACCTGCCAACAGCTGTGGCTCATCTTTAGGCTCACTTCTACAGGATAGCTTCCCCCATGAATTAGCCACATGACCAATCCTGGCTTCAGGGATGCAGTAGGTCTGGGTCTCCCCCAAGCTATCAGACCCACATACCTGTCTCCAAGCCTGACTACTTCTACTACCACTTGCACGGAGCTACAGCATCTGTGTATTTTAACTCTTCACACTCTAAAGTGCCTGAAACTGGTAAAACAGGTTTCTGGAATATGCTGGACAAGGAAAAAGAGAAAGACATGTCAGAGAACAAGGAAAAGAGGATGCAGAGCAGATATTGACGTAAAGATAAAAGCAAACTTGCACATGCCTTCACTACTAACAATACTGCTAGCTAATGTGAGATCACTGGATAGCAAGACATACTTCTTGAGACTGGAACTCTCCAAAAAGAACAAGGTGAGAAATTCTTGTTTATTTTTGATTACTGAAATGTGGCTATATGAAAAGATAGATGACAGTACAGTAAATTTAGAGACTTTTATGCTGTTTTGTGCAGACAGAAAACATACAATGTGTGGAAAGGCCAGAGGAGGTGGAGTCTGTATCTATGTTAACAAAAGATGGTGCAGCAACTGTGAAATCATACTATCACACTGCTGTGACAACTTGGCATTCCTGTCTATTAAATGTAAAGCATTTTACTTGCCCAAGGAGCTGAATGTGGTCAGTGTAACAGTGGTGTATATCCCGCCTAGTGCTAATATCACTCAGACTCTAAATAAACTATGCAATCATATGGGTGAGCTGCACAGCAAATATTGTGACTTTGTACACATGGCAGCTGGTGATTTTAATAAAGCAGATCTGAAAGAAGTACTCCCACACTACCATCAGTATGTGAACATTCCTACAAGGGGTGATAATATCCTGGACAAGGTGTACATAAACTTAAAGAAAGCTTATAAGGCAGTGCAACTTCCACAAAATGAAGAACTCTGACCAGTATACTATCTTGCTATTATCAGCTTACCAGCCTGCACTGGTTAGAGAGAAACTCATGAAGAAACAAATCAGGGTATGGCCCACAGGGACTATGGAGGCCCTCCAAGACTACTTTTAAAGAACCAACTGAGGTATGTTCAACGAGGCAGCCACAGTGAATCAGCATCTGAACATTGATGAATACACTGAGGTAGTGATGGCATACATTTCAAACTGCATTGATGGGGTAACAAATACCAACAGTATCACTATTAGAGCTAACCAGAAGCCTTGGGTCACCCCTAAGGTATATGAGCTTCTGAAGGAGAGAAACACAGCTTACAGGGCTAAGGACAAAGCAGCCCTAAGTGTAGCAAGAGGTAATCTGAGGAGGGGCATAAAGGAGGCTAAGAGGGAGTATGGCAAAAAGGTGCAGAGCCACTTTGAAGATATGAAGGCTACAAAGAGACTATGGCAAGGCATAGAGGAGATCACTGACTACAAAATCAGGTCAGCACAATGTGAGGACAACATCGAATTTCTGGACAGCTTAAACATCTTCTTTGGCAGATTTGAGGAAGGAAACAACAGGCTGGCACTAAAGCTACCCACTGATGAGTGATGCAGTACTCAGCCTCAGCACAGAGGAGATAAGAAGAGAGCTAAGGAGAGAGAACCCCAGGAAGGCTACAGGCCCAGACAACATACTGGGCAAGGTGGTAAAAGGCTATGCTGATCAGCTATGCACAGTGCTCAAGGAAATATTTAACACCACTCTTGGCATGGTGAAAGTACCCTCATGCTACAAGGAAACTAACATCATCCCACTACCTAAGAAAACCACTCCCTTGAGCCCTAACGACTACAGACCAGTCACTCTGACATCCACTGTTATGAAATGTTTTAAGCGCCTGATCAAAAAGCATTACCTCCTGATTTTGACCCTATGCAGTTTACATACAGAGTTAATTGATCCATGACTGATGCTATACGAGTAGCACTACACATCTCCCTTGAGCATTTAGAGGGCAAATACAACTATGTGAGGATGCTGTTCATAGACTTCAGCCCTGCATTTAATATGATGGTACCAATGCATCTGATAGAAAAACTGGCACATTAAGGAATCAGTAAATATCTCTGTAACTGGATCCTGGACTTCCTGATTGAGAGACCACAGAGGGTGTGTTCGGGTAAGAACACATCAAAGTGCATCACGATTAACACCAGGGTTCCACAGAGATGAGTTCTTAGCCCACTGTTATTCACCATCCTGACCCACAACTGCTATGCTAAGCATAAGTTCAACCATATCATCAAGTTTGCTGATGACACTACAGTTGTGGAGCTCATCACAAAGGAGGATGAAAGGCCGTACAGAGAGGAGGTGGCATCTCTGATTACTTGGTGTGAATGCAACAACCTTGACCTGAAGGTAAGCAAGGCCAAAGAGATTGTCATCAGCTTCAGGAGAAGGGAAACAAACCAACCACTACCTAGGATCAATGGTGAGAGTGTGGAGAGGGTTAAAAGTATGATATTCCTGGGTGTACACATATAAAAGGATCTCCCGAGGTTGGAAAACACCAGCCAACTGGTCAAGAAAGTGCACCAATGCTTCCACCTTTTAAGAAGGCTTAAAAAAGCTAAACTTCTTCCTCATATTCTGTCTACCTTCTATAGAGATGCAGCAATGGAGGACTACAAGATTCAATAACAGTTTCTACCCTACAGTGATTAGACTTCTGAACTTGAGCACTAGACCCAGGGGTCTGGACACATAATATGTACATTTTTTAATTATTTGTGTGATATATACTTACATATATTCCAAGTAAGTGCAATATTTATTTATTATATCTAGTCAATATTATTTAACCCACTCAAGTGCAATATTAGACAAATAATTTAGGCATTGTTTAATTTGTAGTGTGTTTTGAATTACTTTAAATAAGGTAGTTAATTTAACTCAGGGGAGGGTATTCTTTTCATATATGAGTGTTGGTAAATGTCTCTGCTCTTTATTGCATGTGTTGGGAGTAGTTTTGTATTTGTTAGTTATGTTTATTCCTCTGCATGTATTTGTTGTTTCACTTTCTTTGTAATCTCATGACTTGAGCTGATGCATGAAATTTCATTTAGGCTACACATGTAATTCTAAATGGCAATAAAGTTTACTTTGACTGCATGTCACTGCATGCACACAAGGTACTTCATTATCAAAATCATTTCCTATCAAGATATCTGCAGGGATATCCTCAAACGGGTCTACTACTAATTACCGACACGACGATTCCCCGACGGAAAACTCCCCGACGCCAGATGACCGACATCACACAAACCCGACAACGCAAAACACCGAACACCATTACACCGAACACCATTACACTGACACACGGAACGTAAACAACACGCGACACTACATAGCATACACACTAGCCCTGACCCAAACCCTAACCCTAAGGTCTGACACTATCGCACACTTCACCTACCTGCACCCTAACCCTAACTCACTTAACCCACCCCTAGCCCAAGCTCCGACACTAACGCACACATCACCTACCTGCACCCTAACCCTAACTCACTTAACCCGTCCCTAAACTACAGTCCCTCACTAGCACACACTTACCTTACCCGAACCATACCTCCGACACGAACACACACTCACCTTTCCCACAGCCTAACCCGACATCCCACAATCTTGAGGACTTACCTGACCGCTCCTAACTCCGTCACCATCGCACACTTACCACGTCGCGATCGCACATTCCCTTGTCGGTCTTTCCGCTGTCGGCAAATCACCCTGTCGGTACACTTACCTGTCGGTCATCTGGCGTCGGTGAGTTTTCCGTCGGGGAATCGTCGTTTCGGGCATTAGTAGTAGACCCCCTCAAACACACTTACTTGCTTGCTTCCTTTTCTACCCTCCCAGTCAAGGTGAACCCTAGCCAAAGGCATTTGGGATGGAATCCTTCCTAAAGCTCTGACTGGAGTGGACAGTCCAAGCAAGTACTGCTCCTCTTTAACCACTGCAGGCTTCATAATGGTTATGTCAGAGGCTGTGTCTCCTCTTGGCAGTGCTCTGTTTTCCAACCACCAAGCTAGGATACAAACTCTGTTGTCTCCAGACAACTTACCACTGGCATTCGGTTATTTGTAGTTGCTGACTCCCCCACCTTTTGTTCCCCACCTTGCCTCCATGGACATCTGTTTGCTACATTTTTATTTATTTTATTTTTATTTTACATTTGTTGACCGAGATAGTCCGACTGGATGCATGTCCATTTTCAGCGGAGGCCTGGGGAGAAAAGCTCCAAGGGTAAGCAGATACAGCATTACATAATACCAGCATACAGTCCCACTGGTTAATTTAAAACATCTGAAGTCAGGCCCTAGCCATGTACCTGAACTAGTGGCTTCCCCTGTTACTAATGAACTCTGTTGAGGCTGCCCCCCCAAGGGTTCCCTTATATCCATGTGCAGCACTGGGTATCCCCTTCCAATCCAGTGATGCCCTGCTTGCTAAGTAGAGATCTCCTTTTTTCCCCAGCTCATCTGCAGAATTAGATTCCCTGTCTGCCAGCCAGATTCTCATGTCCTCAGGCAAAGTGCTAAGAGCTTCTTCCCTCACCAAAAGGTCTGCCAGCCCTTGAAAAGTGGTGACCTGACAACCATTCACCCACCTATGAAAATAAGTGCTTAGTTCAGCAATATAATCACATACACTTTCATCTGCCTTGTGTCTATGCTTACAAATCTTTTTTCTGTAAGCCTCGGGTGTTAACTGAAAACAGTGTAATAAACAGTGATTAACTCTATCATAATCTAAACAATCAGTATCAGACAATTTGGAAACAACAGTTTTAGCTTTACCATGGAGTATGGGAGTGAGGAACTTCTCCCAGAACCCTCAGTTAACATTATACTGTTTGCATGCTCTTTCAAATATATGAATAAAGCTATCAAAATTATCACCTTCTTGGTAACGAGGAAAACGTTTACTGATCTTTATTGCTTCTGGGGTACAGTTACTCCCTTCCCCATTACCACCATGACCCTGGTGAAGAGTCAGCTTTTCCTTTTCATGTTGCCTCTGCCTCTCATTTTCTCTGGCTTCCAAATGTCTCAGTCTCTTTTTCTACACCCTCCAAATTCACTCTGCTGATTCTAATTCCAACCGTTTGGTCTCCATTTCAAGTCTCTTTAACTCCAGAGGAGTTTTTAAGTCCTCTGAGGAAAAGGTAAACTGTCCTGTTTCTGAGAGCTGTACATACCCAATGTCAGACTGGTTGTCTTTGCTTGTCTGTGCTGCAGCTGTGATTAAGGCTGCAATCATTTCCCCTTGAGTCAGGTTGGCATGCACCAGTCCTTTAGTTTGGTACATCTCAGCCTACTGGTTCAATGTCAGCTTGCCATAATCCTTTGCTGACATCCTTACCTGCTTTCCCTGACTAAATTAAGCTAACAAAAAAAAATAAAACTGCTGTGAAAATGAAACTCTGTATGTCTACCTTGTGGCTGCTGAGGGTACAAACACCTTCTTTAGTAACAACTGCTTACAAGCTATAGAAGTTCAAATAATATCAAACCACTGCCACCAATATGTGACAACCCCTATCCTGGCCAGTAGTCAAGGAGTCTGAATCCTCACCACTGACACTGGAGAGGAACATTCACTTGGAATAGAAATTAATATACTCAGCATTTCCAGATGCAGATCTCTGCACCAAGAACAATTTCCGTTAAAAGCAAACTGGGAACGCAGTCAGCCCAGCGTCTGGATTTCTCTGTCTCCCTCCAGGTCCCCAATAAGACTCCACACTGGTACAATTTTGGGCTTAGGTCCGCAGCCGAGTGTCTAACCTAAATCCTCCAGCACCCTCTCTGTGAAACCAATGGTTCATGTCCCTGCTCCAAGTAGCTGACATACACACCTGGTGAGCATACCTCTCAACCATACCAAATTTCTCATTTTTTACTGTTTTTTGAGGTCCAAATAATGGGGTGCCACAATTCCCGAATGGCACCCATTCATTTCCAATTTTCCCGTCTCATTTTTAAATTGTCAACCTTTTGACCTGACTTCATAACATGCGTGATGACGTCAGCTCTGTGAAAAGCCTGCCAGCCTGTTGGAATTGAGCTTGAGGATGTGCGAGCATTTCTGGCTGCTCCACAAGGGAATTACAATGAAGAACTGCTTTCCAAGTTCATTATTTTTGCTGCAAGGGAATTACGGCAAGCTGTGTGTGATTCTCATTATACTGCAAGGGAATTACAGGCAGGCTGCAGCTGTTACGAGCAAGGGAATTTTTATTTTCACCTTATGCTGCTGCAAGGGAATTATTACAGATGTTACAAGTAAGGGGTGTGTGTCGCTGTGTAATTTTTATTTTCTCATTATGCTGCAAGCTGGATAGAAGACAGATCCATCTGAACCGTTATACAAATTAAAAGTTCCACAGCATAACAACAAAATGTGTTAATTGCAAGTCAGTTTTGTTACACCAGAAACATAATTTTAATGATGCTTTTGTAGGCATCACCGTTTACAGATGTAACTTGTGCAAGTGTTCATGTTCTGGCTACGCATATTTTATTGGTTTTATAGTTCTAAAATGGAGTGTTGTTCTCCTAGTACAGCAAGTTGCTCAGCTTTGGTCAATTTTAGTGTACCATTTCAAAATCTAATAGATTTGTTACATGTCTTGTTGAATCGATTACGAGGTGAGTTTACTGAGATAGTGGAAATTGGGTATGGCACTCCCCTACTATGAGTTGCTCATCAGTGTCAGTTTATTTTTCTCAACTTGATAGCACTGCTTTTCGAGTTACAGTTGATAGTTCATTTTTCCCCATTTGCAAAGTTCCTAATTACAGCACCAAGTTCATATACACTGCCACAGGTATTACAACAGTGTAGTGGCAACTGCATGGTTAGTGGAAACTAGGTAGAACACCCTGATGATGATGTATAGCTGCCGTCCCTACTTATTAAATTTAAGATAAAACGTTCCATTCATGTTATCGGTATTGGGTTCCTTTTATTCTGTTAAATTTAGCTACATCTGTGTTGTACATGATTTGGTAAATCTAAGCAATAACCATTAGACTGTTGCATTTTCAGTTGTATGGATTTTTTTTATAGATAATGGTGAACCTGATTTATTAGGACTAAACCTTAACCTGTTGTCTTTGTCACTCAGTTAAAGCAAGTGGACACCCACTTCATCATACAGTACACTTTAATGGGATCTTTAAACCTCTTGAACAACAAGGGAATTACAGCAAGGTTTGTGTGAGTGGTTATGTTGCAAGAGAATTACAGCCATTGCAGGCAAGGTGTGTGTGTGTGTGTGTGTGTGTGTGTGTGTGTGTGTGTGTGTGTGTGTGTGTGTGTGTGTGTGTGTGTGTGTGTGTGTGTATGTGTGTGTGTGTGTGTGTGTGAGTGAAATGCCCCAGTTACATATACCTTGTGGCTAGAGTTACTCAGGCTCAAACCCTGTACCTAGAGGTACAGATAGTAAGAGCCTGAATTCCCTACCGACCACCACTTCTGAAAACCATCCATATTTTTGTTCTGTTTCCTCATAAAATCTGTGTTTTTTGGATTTTTATGGCAAATAAGTGAAGGATTGAATTAATTAAATAATGACAGGCATTTGAATTTCAGACTTCATATTCTTCAGAAAATACATGGTAAAACAAAACATTTTATTCTAGCAATTTTCTATGTTTATAAGATCAATATTTGAAATATGTCCCTATTTTGGGGCTGTATTCCCCCATTATTGGGTTTGTCCAGGTTTTTTGTGCTAAAAGGTTGAGAGCTATGATGATGACTGAATTTACTGAATATGTGTGGGGGCTGTATTCCTCCATTATTGGCTTTGTCCAGGTGTTTTGTGCTAAGAGGTTGAGAGCTATGGTGAGAATTGAATTCACTAAATAACAGCCATTTAAGTTTCAGTCTTCCTATCTTTGAGGAAATAGTTGATTTGGCATAGTGGTATGTTGGTCTCACTCACTTGGCAATGAAACGCATGGTGGTAACATGACACTGTAATTTCTAGCAACTTTCTAAGATTATGCAAGCAGTGATTAAAATGTGTCCCTGGTTTTTGGGCTTTTCTTCCCCCCAATAAATTTTGGCTTTTTCCAGATTTCTTGTGTTACAAAGTTGAGAGATACAGCAGTTGAGTTTTGAGTGGGTTTTACAAGGAGCTAAGAGCTTCAGGGAAAGAAGTTTAGTGCTGCTTATGATGCTGTGTCTGCTTGTATTGTTAATAGCATAACAGATGGAATACTTGCTTCTGATGCAGAAGGCTGTGGGTTCTACTCTCACACTATGTAGATGCATTGCTAATAATGTAGTGTGTTGGATGCTGCATCCTGAGAATGTCCTCTTTGGTGGCAATAACTAGGTACTATGAACCTATGAGTTTGCCATCCATTTCCTATTGTAATATTACTAGCTTATCATTTTTATTAATGTAACATAGGCAATTTATTCCTCAAGGGCAAAAGGCACTTTAATGTGGAATTATTTAGATGACTTTTGCCTCTGAAAAGATTGTGCACATTTATTGATACTGGTGGACTGTAAATGTTTGAGTAGACTTATGAAGGAAATGTTCTGAACTGGGCAGTTTTGTCATTACTGGTGCATGCATTTTGTTTCATTGTTTACTGGAAAAATGTTCAAAACAATAAATTTAAAACTCCCTCTAACAACTGTACTGCATTATACAAGGAATATAATTTAATACAATCAGTAAGGTGTATCAAAGAACACATGTATGTTTCGTGTGCAAGGGGCCTATGATTTGAAAACAGCCCAAAGTTAATCTTTATTTGCCACTGGCCAGATGTATTTTCTTTGAATGTGGGTTTCAATGATGTTTCAATGAATGTGAGTTTCAAGGACAGAGAAGTTTTAATACTTAGTCTACTTTCAATGTGAGACTGCATTGCTTTGTTTAGCAGATGTCTCTTAGTGTTTGCGCTGTAAAATGTAAAATAAAACTTTTAAATGAAATCCAAATCATCGTAGAAGTAAAGCAGCATGCATATTACAGTGATTATAGTAAATAGGGCGAAATAGCCAAGTAATGGAAAACTGGAATGGCTGCGGAGGAGGGCTGTATATGAGGAAGCCCCATTTGACCATGATTTTGTGAGGGGGGGGTGGCACAGTCAAAGTCAGCCCCGGGCGGCACAAACTGTAGCTACGCCACTGATCATTAGTCCAAGAGGAATGACTTTTGGAGGTCCTACCAAACTATAATATTCTTTTGCTAAGATTAGAATATTGCCTACCATTAAACACCCTACTTTTACCATAAAACCCACATACTGCAAGTCACCAAAAACAAAATCTTAAGGTTCATCATCTTCTCCTTTCCCAGTGAACATCATTGCTACACATTTAAAAGAAAATGGTTACCCTTTACTATAGGGTCTGGGTCTCTGGAGCCATACTTTGGCTGTCTGCTCTTCAGTTTACGTTTGAAAGTTGATATCTAACAATTCCATTGGAGTGGGAGGGGTTACATAATTGTATATGCAAATGTTATGTTAATCAGCATACAGATTTGTACCTATTTTTCATGGGCCTTTGTCCAGATTTTTGATATTTCCAGGTCACCCTTAGGCTTTCGAATACTGGCAAAGGCTCTTGCCGCCCCCATAGTGCCTTTTTTAGGCAAGGCTCAAAAGACAAATCCACCACCGTAAATAGCACAAGTAACCAAAAACTGAGGTTAATGCTACTCAATGCCAGAAGTCTAAACCTCAAAATGCACGCACTCGAGGCATTCTTCAGTATGGAGAACATCGATATCTATGCAGTAACAGAAACCTGGTTTAAGGCTCTAGAGAGCACCCCAGCACTACCAGGCTATAACTCATACCATACCTTTCGGCCACAGAACCCAAACCGAAACACAAAAGGCGGGGGTGTATCCATATTCATCAGGGATACTCACACCTCCAGGTTAGTGGTGCAGCACAACGCATCAGAGATCATCCAAGTGCAACTAACAATGGGCAAAACTGCAATCCAAATTGTAGCTTGCTACAGATCACCCACCATGACCCCCATTCCGCATTTCTGGAGACACTGGGAAATATGAAGGTCCTACCAAACACCCTAATACTGGGTGATTTCAACTACCCAAACATTAACTGGGAAAACTACTCAAGTACTAACTCCCTTGCCCAATGCTTCCTAGAATGCTAGAATGCCCTGGATCAATTGGTCAACACCCCCACCAGAGGGAACAACATATTGGACCTGGTCATCACCAACATGGGCGACCAGTGTTCCACACCTGATGTCAACCCCTCACTGGTTAGATCAGACCATAGACTAATCACTCTCATTCCACCCCCAACCCCAATCAAGGAAACCACCGTGAAAAACTTTTCAAAAGCAAACTTCACATTGCTTAAGACCGAAGTGGAAAGGTTCACAGCCCCTACGCCAATGGACAATTTTGTCCAAGCTGCTGAAGCCTATACAAAGGCACTCTATGATCATCTGCAGGAATGCATGGATCATGCTATCCCAAGTAAAACCAAGACTCTCTCCTCCAAGAAAAGGAAACCAGTCTGGTGGACCCCTGTTATAAACAGGCTCTACAATAGAAGGAGGAAACTAGTACAGATAAGAGCAAAATCCCTAGAAGGAAAGACATCCCTGATCAGTATCAGCAAGAAACTACGATCCCTCATTAAATCATCCAAGGCTAGCTTTGAAAGAAAAATTGCCAAGGACTCCAAAGATAACCACAAAGCGTTCTTTAGCTATGTCAAGAACCTAAGTGGAAACTCTCAGATCTCCTCTGAGTTGGTGCAGAATGGCACAAAATACACTGAACCAACTGATATTGCCAACATTTTGGCAGACAGGTTCAGTGCAAATTTCACACCCCTCTCATCCCCTAAAGGGCCCATAACCATACCAGAAGAATGTAAGGCCCCGGCAATCACTGACACACAGGTTAAAACAGCCCTATCCAAAGCCAAAAACACAGCCTCAATGGGACCAGATGGTGTCCCAGGCTGTGTCTTTCAAGAGCTTCAAAATGAACTAACCCCTCACCTAAACACACTGTTCAAACTCAGCCTCTTTACAGGCTACGTATCCACAGAGTGGCGCACAGCAACAGTTATCCCACTCCACAAAGGTGGCACCACAACAGACCCTGGGAACTATCACCCTATAAGCCTTACTAGCCTGGTCTGCAAGGCTATGGAGCGCATCATCATGGAACTCATTAACAGAGACATTGGGAACCTCCAAACTTTGGACCCCACCCAGTTTGGCTTTGTTAAGGGCAGATCATTCCTTCTAAACCTGGTGGACTTCTTTGAGACAGTTACCAAGGCATTAGATGAGGGTAAGGAGGTCCACACAGCCTACCTAGACCTGGCAAAGGCTTTCAACACCATTCCCCATTCTGGTATTATAGATAAACTCACCAACCTGAACATTAACCCCTACGTCATGAGATGGGTTGCAAATTGGCTCATGGACAGAACCCACATGGTGAGAGTTTCAGACTCTAGGTCTGACTCTAAACCGGTTACAAGTGGCGTCCCCCAGGGCTCAGTCCTAGGACTCCTCCTGTTTGGTATATACTTCTCAGAGGTACAGGCAAGCACAGGAGGACTTTGGCTGACCAAGTTCACAGACGACTACAAACTAGAGGCCATAATTGATTCTCCGGCTGATACAGACACCCTCCAGAAGGGTCTCACTGAGACGGATACCTGGTGTCAAAATCATGGCCTCAAGCTGAATGCCAAAAAGTGCATAGTCATCCCCTTTGGAAAAAATAAAGTACCCGTGAACTACCACATAGGCGGTAGTCCCCTAAATACAGAAATAGCAATAAGGGATCCGGGGACCCAAGCAGAAAGCAATCTCTCCTTTGGTAATCATATTGCCAAGGTGGTTAGCAAATCCTTCTATGTGGCCCACCTAATCTCAAAAGGGTTCACATCCAAAATAAAGGAGGTTATTGTGCCTCTTTACTTATCACTTATTAGACCCATTATAGAATACAATGACCCATTTGGGATGTACCTTACAAGATACCTGCAACATCTGGAAAGACCACAAAAATACCTCACCAAGAGGATTACTGGCCTCAAATAGATGACCTATGCATCCCAACTAAAGAAACTCCAGCTGTACTCAGTTGCATACCGCTTACTCAGAGGTGATCTCTGCTTGACATACAAGGCCATGTCCAACCCAGAATTGATGGATATGCTCCACCTAAAAAAAAACAAATCCCTGAGAGCCACACGCTCTAGGGATATAAACCTTACCACAACAATAAATAGGACATGCTGGTGGGATAGATTCCTGACCCAGAGACTCCCCATGCTTTGGAACAAGATTCCAATATACATCAGGCAGAGCCCCTCACTAGCACTCTTCAAGAGAAACCTTGACGGGTGTATGGGAAACAGAAAATTTACCCCCGGGATCATTGCAGTGGCTCTGCTGGACAGAGGCGCAGGGAACTAATGGCTCTGCTGGTCAGAGGCACAGGGAACTAATCTAAGGGGGTGGTGAAAGCCAACGCTCTCTGGTTAGGCTTATAAATGCCCTCGGGCAGATAGCCTAGTACTTACCTATGAACCTATGAGAGGTATGCCAGTGAAATTTGATTTTTACACACACACACACACACACACACACACACACACACACACACACACACACACACACGCACACACACCTGGGAAAGACTGGCACAGCCCAAAGTGTAAGGTAGTTATGCCTGCCACCGGACACTCCACAATCAGCTACTCTAAGGCCAAGAACAATTTCGCTTAAGAGCGCACAGGGAACGCAGTCAGCCCGGCATCTGGATTTTTCTTTCTGTCGCCCTCCAGGTCCCCAGTAAGACCCCACACTGGTACAGCTGTAGGCTTATATCCTCAGCTGAGTGTCCAAGCTATGTCCTCCAGCATTCTCTCAGTGAAACCAGTGCTTCATGTCCCTGCTCCAAGTAGCTGACATACACCCCTGGTGAGATTTGATTTTTCACACACACACACCTGGCAAAGGCTGGCACTGCTTTACCTGCTGTGTCCTCTTCTTCCCAAAGTGTAAGGTAGTTATCCCTGCTACTAGACTCTCCACAATTAGCTACTCTATGGCCCTTAATAAAGTTATACTGTGTAATATTAATACTAATATAAATGGTAGTAGTTGACCAAGACAGAAAGGCCTTCAGGAATGACCCACACAGTGTTACCAAATAAATATAATCACTCCCAAAGACTAAATGCTTTCTAAAATTACCAGCTACGATAAAAGTTTTAAATATGTCTAATAATAAATAATAAAAGAACATGAAAATATTAAATATATATTTACAATAAACCACATAGTTCAAATCACAGGAAATATTGAAAATGACATTGATGGACAGACTCAAAAAAATAAAAAAAATAATATCTAAGCTGAGCTTTACTATATTTTCCTCACTGAATCTAGGAGAATTACTATTCCCTACTTACTTAATAGAGCAAGGCAGATGATGTGGTGCATGGTCCTTCTTGTTGTCAGGCCCAAGACAGAATTCTCAATACTCACAGATTTCCCACTGTAATATCTAAAACTCAATTTCCAAGATGACTGGCAGAATTACCTCATCTGGTCACTTGACTCTAGGTTCTCACGGTATCCCCATTTGAAGCTAAGACAGGAATTTAGCATAGATGGCTGCAATACACTTTAAAATGTTTATGGCAGTGCCCTAGAGCCATGAAACAATTACAGTATGTCCTCTCTTATTTACAGAGGCTATTAAACAATGGCCTCTCCCTGACCTACTGACTCCAGTTCCATTCTGCACAGTGGGGTGCTGTGTTGATGGCTTAACATCTGATTTAATTTCAAGGATTTTCTAAAACTAACTGGACTGAGATTAACTGCTTCTCTTCCAGTATCCTTTGCTAACATATATACATACAGTTGCACATGTATATTCCTTCTCTGTCCAGCAGAACCCACTGTTGATACATTTGTTTATTACTAGCAACTTTACAAACACATTCTGATTTTCAAATGCCATGCAGTTCTAATACATTTGTAAGATAAGCATCTGTACAAATCAAAAAAAAAAAAACAGAATCCAACAGTTAGTTCCAACACAAGGGCTCCTAAATTCTATGTTTATTTCAAAAAGCATTATAAAACTTGTCAAAAAAACAAACTATTCAACACTGAATGGTTGAGTGCTTTCATCTTAATGAATTGACATCATCAGAACCATCAGTCAAAGCCATTCAGACCTATAAATAACATTTTTCACTCACACATCTTCTTAAAACAACCAATGTAAAAAGACAAACCTACAAATACGCCTTCATTACTTGTAAGCATAAAGTTGTAAAAAGTGAGCTTAAAAACTCATAAAAATACTTTACCCACCATTTGGTTCTCCGATGGTGGGTAAAGTATTTTTCTGAGTTTTTAAGCTCACTTTTCTTACAATGTTATGCTTACAATTAATGGAGTATTTGTAGGTGTGTTTTTTTTACATACAAAAACTACCATCGGTTGTCTTTAAAGGATGTGTGAGTGAAAAAATGTTAATTATAGGTCTGCCTGAGTTTGAATAATGGTTGTGATGATATCAATTCATTAAGACGAAAGAGCTCAATTGTTCAGTGTTATGTTGAATGGTTTGTTTTTTGACAAGTTTTACAATGGTTTTTAAAATAAACATGGAATTAAGGAGCCCTTGTGTTGGAACTGACTGCTGGATTCTGTTTTGTCTTGGATTTACTGTGTATTCATTTTTTTTTGGGAGGGGGGTGATCTGTAGAAATCAGTTTGATATTCAAATGCCATAGTTCTAATACATTTGTAGCATAAGCAGTTCTGCAAATCAGTTTGGTATTCAAATCCCATACAGTTCTAATACATTTGTAACACAAGCATCTTGTATAAATCAGTTTGAAATTCAAAGGACATATCATTATTTACAGAACTCCAACTGGCTATGCTGGCATTAGCCCATATCATCATAATAACTATGCCTGAACTTCAAAAACATCACATATCACACAATGAATAATGTACCTACTGCCTCTGAGAGAGGAGATCGGGAGAGCCTCCATGAATAGAAAGAACATCAATGGCAGATCAGATTAAATGCTTGTAATACACTCCCGACTCACTGAGATTATTTCCATCAAAAGTCACCTCTGTCTTATGGCTCTGAAACATTAGGATGACTACTACCTCAGTCATTCAACTGGGACTAATAAGGGTCTTCCTATAAGAACACATCCATCATGACTACAATGTACCAGTCAGCTGGGAGTTACAGGGGTCATCTGATTACAAGATATGTAGATCTGATGGGTGACTCCCTAATTTGGATTCTTCTGGTACTGTGCAGTTACTTACTACAAAGAAACAGATGAACATAACCAGTACCATCCAGGAACTTTGCAGATGTAGGGTATTCATGTTGATATTTTCAGAGTTATGTTCAGTTCTGTTTCATAATTCTGATATGAGTGCTTTCCTGGACTACCATACCAGTGCCCAAGCAGCACTCTTCCTGCAGCTGTCCATATCCCCACATATTTATAGTATTTAACACAGCTAGGTACATTGGGTTACTGATTCAGTGTTGTTCCACTGTACGAGTTTTTTTCCACTTACAGGTTGGTGATACTTGTCCAAATGCTTTACCAATATGTCTTCCTATAGATAGCATAACTATCTTTATACAACTTAACTGCCAGGGGTACAGAAAGCATGCAGGTAATGACTTCCAGTTGTGTTTTGTATGGTATTCATCATTTGTCCTTCATGTATATTTCTCAATATGCACTCTCACTAGCAAGCTGGGCACTTGCAGTACAGGCATGCTGATATTCAGAAATGTATTTTTATTCACAATTTAGTTCATGTGTCATGTTTCTAAAGGTTTTCTATGTATTACTAATGCTAGCAGCTGAAGGCCAGTTCTTCATTCTTATGGAGAGAATCATTCTTGCTGTCCTGCCTTGTAGTGCCCTGAATGTGACTAGAGAATTGTCAGAAGGATGAAAACTACATGGGCAGCAGCAGCAACAGATGCCCATTCCCATGCAGGCATTTATATATATATTATGTTGACAGAAGAATAATTGGAGAGAGGACAGAAAAAAAGTTGTAAAAATGCAATAAAATGTAGCACTGGAGGCACTTTTTGCTGTGCCTTCATCCATAAAACAGAAATGAGTGCCTATATGGGTGGTCAGGGTTCCAATACTTCTTATAAGAGGACAGCTTGAATAGCCATCCTGTCCACACTCAGGTCTAGAAATTATTTCTGAAGTCTGATGTTAGAAAAACCAGCCACTCCTCTAGAGTGCAAAGTTAAAAGACTATTGTTAGTAGAACAATGCATGGAAAATATGGAGTTGCAGTTCCATATCCAGGATTAGTAGCAATGTTGTTTATCCCTGAAGGTGAGATCAGGCTGTAGAATCTAAAAAGCATATCTGGAGATATCCTGTATAGATGCATTAAAAAAGCAAGGGAGAGAAAGCTCAGAGGATTCCCTCTTGTCAGGAACAGTGAGAGATTAGGCAACACTACAGAAAGGAGAAATTGTTTCTGGACAGGCTGAAAAAAAAAAGAAGCAAAGAGAGAATATAAATGAAGAAAGCAAGTATTAGATTCAGGGGGAAAATCAACAATGTAGAGCTGTTGAAAAAGGAAGGCCTAGTACATGGACATACAGCAAGAAAATGTAAAGCAAAAATAAACATTGAGGCAGGGAGCCATAACTGATAGCACACTGGAGCTGGAATTTAGTATCTTGAAACACTATGCAACATAAATATTTGAGTTTAAAGAGTAAAAAAGAGATGTATTATGTTATATATGGATTAAATGTATGTGAAGAAAGAATAAAATGAAATTAAAGTGATGCCACTGAAATCTATGATGATAATGTAATAATAAGTGTTCCCCTGGTTAGTGGCTCTATAAATCCCTAAAGTGTGGCTGCATTTCTATGATTGCACCATTCATCTTCTAGTATGTCTTCTCCAAGGCTAAAAATTACAGGTCAACAGATATTTGCTTCTATACACAACTTGCTAGAAACTGTAGACATATATTATGAAAGTCAGGAAAGTGAGAGTATTACAGACAAGATTCTACAACTTCTAAATGTATTATTTTCTCTTTTCTTTTAAAGTGTTATTTATATGAATGTAAGACAGTGTTTTTAGATTCCATTTCTACATTTCCTGAGAAAAAGCAGACTCATATTAACAGGAATACTATCATGATATTATTTGTAATCCATTTCAGAGCAACCTTTCTTTAGAAATACATTTTGGTACTCTCTGTGTGCTTGTCGTGTGTGTGTGTGTGTGTGTGTGTGTGTGTGTGTGTGTGTGTGTGTGTGTGTGTGTGTGTGTGTGTCTTTTTTTTTCATTTTCAAATCTCTTTCTAGAAAATAAAAACACAAAAATTGCTGCCAGATCCTCTCATTTCATTTAAAAGCCAATGAGTAGTTGTCTAACTTATCTAAGGAACAAAACCAGTAATGTGCCATGAAAGCATGCATTTATTCATAATCAAAAAGCATATTCCCAAAACATTACCTTGTCGACTCTCACCATGTTCTTGTATCACTATGTGACATATAATTTCTGCACATGAGCCACACAGGTAATTTTGTACATAAGGCTATCTTGCTGAAGTGGAAATGAATCATCTGCATTTTATTGTTACCTTTATTTGAAAAACTCATAAAAAACAACCACAGGAAAAAACTGTGAAAGAAGCCAGCCAATTCCAATAAAACGTGGTCGCGTGGGCTTCCTCCGGGTTCTCCGGTTTCCTCTCACATCCCAAAGACTTGCTGTAGGTGGATTGGACACTCTAAATTGGCCCTAGGCATGAGTGCATGCATGTGTGTGCCTTCTGGGGAAGGTTGGGCACCGGGCTGGCAGCTCGACTCCGTAAAAATCCACTGCCAGTCATGAGCGGACAGGTGATCCGCTGTGGCGACACCTAACCGGGAAAAAGCCAAAAGAAGAAGAAGAATATATGCTCTCTCTTTGCAAAGTCTGCCTCATCACAGTTGTCTGTTTTTATTATTTTTTTCCTTCTACATTTCCTAACCTTTGTTTACCTTTCTCTACTCCACCGTTCCCTTTTAATAGCTTCTGTATGCCTTTTTTCTACATTGCCTAATTTGTGTGACTTGTTTGATTCTACTGGGTAAGTCTTGCTAAGACTTAATTTCTTGGTTTGTGTAAGACTTAATTTGTCAGCCTATTCACAGTGTTCATTTGCTTACTACTGTCTTGGAACATTGTGGAAGTGGTACCTGTAGCATGCAAGAAATGGCTATACCTCTCAAACTCATAGTACAAGAATTCTGTACACAGCCAAAAATAAGAGGTGACAAAGGCCCAAAATCCAGGGCAGATTTTAAATATTGTTTTTACAAACTTAGAAAATTGTTAGAATAGGAGGTTTTGCATTGCCGTGCATTTTCTGCTGCATATGAAGTCTGAAATTCAAATGCTCATTATTATTTAATGACTGCAGTGCTCTGTTTTGCCAGAAAATCATACATTTTAAGAGCAACACAACAAAAAATTGAGGCAAAAATCTGGACCTTCTGTGAAATGCTGGACAATTAAGAGGGATATATATATATATATATATATATATATATATATATATATATATATATATATATACTATGTTATTACTTTGAAGGCTTTGATTAAAACATGTTCATTCAAGTTGAAAAGATCATATAGGCTAACCCTGGCAATAATTTTACATAGGGGGTCAAATTTGCTCACAATTTCAGTGTAGGGTCCTGTTCCCCAGTAACTGTAACTAACTAAGAGCTCATCAAATCATAAGGTAAATTAGATTTTTTTAGTCTCATTCTGTTCAGTCTGTATACCTTCAGTAACTGGATTTGGACCAACAGGTGCTAATTAAATACCTGCAGACAAACAGAAATGCAAATTGTTTGATTATGACTATTGATACTCTGCTAGAATATCTAGACTGGAAATATTTGCAATATGTAAAACTTGCTTCTTGCTTTTGGTTTTGTGTGATATCCTAATATGTCTTATAATGTAATTATATTTTGACATTATTAGCTACATTTGTTGATGTAACGAGGTTGTGCCTCGAAAAGGGCCTACATGTTTAAAATTAACCACACTAAAATAACACAAACAATTTATTCCACTCTGATTAATTTCTATAGCTACTTCAAAAAACACCTCTCCAAATAAATGTTACTATGAGCTTTGTTTTTCCATTTACAATTCTTCTAAAGGAAACTTTAACGCAGTCATCTGCTGCACCCATAAAGACTTGCAGGATCTTCGGTCTTGTTTTTTTTTTTAATTGCAAGTTGTTCATGTGCTTTTGTCTAAACATATCCATGAATAAGTTGCTACTCTTCAAAAACTTACCCATAGAACTAAATTCAAAACAAAGCTTGCAGCAAGTATATGTACAGGCATTAAGCTATTTTCCTTTAAAGTGCTACTGTTAAATATCCTTAAATTTCCATATGTATATCAGTTTTCTTGAACAAATGGACATGAACCCTTTCACGTGGTCTTTCATTAGTATATCAAACTAACAAAATGAATAACACAACATGTGTTTGCAAAATGGTGCCCTAAAGGATATGCAGTTTTGGCATGGTATATCAAATACTGCTATGATGATGAGTCTGATAAATGCCAAAAATGTTCTGATCTCATTAAATATTTGCCAGTTTGAAAAGGCCTTTCATTATTTAAATATGTATAGCTTCAGATATTTTCCTTTTGTTTGTAGTAATCACAAACTGTACTGAAATACAGTGCTGTATAAATATTTTATATATATATATATATATATATATATATATATATATATATATATACACAAGGAGAGGCATTAATATGTTTTCTCATACTGAATATGAAAAAACAAACAAGCAAAATATTTTTGTTTGCTTGTTCCACTTATTCCAGTGCTATATTCATGCACAATTTTAGTAGTTTGACCAATTTTTATCCTAATACCACTGACACATAATAGTCTATTAAAGGCCTATTAAAGTGATATTTCCTTTTGTGAATACAATGATCATGACCTTTTTGGCCTTAATATTATAAATGGAATCCAAAGCCCCTTTGTCAGATCCCTGCAGTGATTTAACTATATTAGCAGTGTCTGACATTTTATTCAAACAAATGTCCATTGAACTGAACTGGACAAGCTGATTATGAAAAAGGCATTTGTTTAATTCAACAAAATGCATTTCTCAGACTGCTTTCATTTGAAGCGGTCATATTTCTTTACAAAAGCCATTGCTATCCAGTCTTAGCTTAGCAAACTGATTTATGAGCACAGCAGCAATAACTGATTTTGCTTCTTTTGAAACAGGTTATATGTAATATGATGATACTGATAATATAATGAATCATTTTAAGTCTGTATTACTTCTAAATATTTAAAAACTTAACTGAATTGTAAAGTTTCAATGCTTTATCTCTGTGATTTTAAAATAAAACAGTGAAAAGTAACCTGTCTGAGAAGCATGCATTTTTTTTGTATAAACACATGAAATAAATATGTTGCGAAAAACAAAGCTGGATCAGGCTGAAATGCGCAATTTACATTCTAAATGTGCAGGCATGGGCTAATTCTAAAAAGTGTAACATGCAAATTGCTGTAAAACATATTAGGTTAAATAAGTATTTGTTGAAAGCAGATATCGGATTTTATTGACAGTTATATGTACTGGTAACCACTTTAGTGTAAAATGAAAATTTATCTATAACCCCACCCCAAGTGCCCCATCCTCAGCAGCTATTCCAGCATCCCATTACTTGCCTCTCTCTCTCCCCAGTTACCATAAGATACTGGGCAGGATTCACGAAACCTCCGTGTAAGAGTTAATATGTCTTACACGGAGGCTGCAGTTAAATGGTGTGATGTCAGCATGCCATGCATATTCATGAGGGTATGCTGAATCACACCCTAGGCTAACACGGTCCATGTAGGAAAGTAGGGGGCGTGTCCGCACAGCGAGTTCTGCAAAGGGACACGCCCCCAGAAGAGTCACAGTCCTGAAAGTAAACTCCCACGAGCGAGTCCGCGGAAATGTCAAGAAACACAACACCACACATGCCCCCACAGACTATAAACCCAACTGTAATGTAAAACTTAAAAATCAACAGTTTAATTTTTTTTTTATAATTTCAAAAATGTTGCCCATAGTTGTGCTCGTTTGCGCGGGTGTGCCCTTCGCTCAGCCACAGTTAGCAGTCATTGAAAAGCATATAAGATCTAAATATGCAAATTAAGCCAAGTAGCAATAGCGTAGCGGTAGAGACGTTGGCCAAAGAGGAGGTAGTCATGGTTCGAGCCCCAACAACATCGTTTTCTATTTTTAGTGAAATAAGCACAAAACAATCCCCTGACATATATGTATATATATATATATATATATATATATATATATATATATATATATATATATAAAACTATAATTTAAGTAAAATGTAATGAAATGGGCCATGTATTTTTGAAGAAATCTGACACAATAAAAAAAAAAAATTTTATAAGTGCCCATAGCTGAGCAGCGCTCTAACAAGCTGAGTATGACTGCCCGCAGGTGAGCAGTGGTTTAACAGGTGTAATATGAGTGCCCAGAGTTGAGCAGCGCTTTAACACGCTGAAACTGTGTGCCCATAGTTGAGCAATGCTTCACACAGCGTAATATACGTGCTCATAGCCAAATAATGCGTTAACCAGCATAACCCGTTTGCGCAGAGCTGCGCAGCACGCCAACCGGCTTATCGGCGGGTAATGTTGAGCAAGCTGTATCAAAGCTGCCTTTACACAGACACACCTCCTAGCCTGTCTAGACAGTAGTAAAATAAAAAAAGCAATGCCCAGGCTCGAACCCAGGATACTGTGCATCATAGTCAAAGTACTGAACCACTAAGCCATGACAGTTGTACTGAGAAATGCAGTATTAGCATATATATAGGAATGAATGGAAATAGAAGCATGACAAAGCAGGTTTTCTTAAGCAGATACATTTCCAAAATGGCCAATCACAGATAAGTGTGGGAAAAACAGCATATATAAGCCCCATAGGTGGGAATACACAGCATAACTGATTGTGGAACCTATTTGCAGTCAGGATGGCAGGTGTAGGAGAGGGCAGTCACTTCCGAGCACAGAGGTGGGGTGTTGAGGAGTCCAAATATATGGTTTGGCTCCTAGTCCACGATCATGAGGCTCAACTCATGCAGGGCCAGGTTCTCTGGGGTGCGTACAAGGCAGAGGCGTGGAACTGGTTGGCACATGATCTCCCCAGTGCCACAGGCATACCAAGGACTGGTGAACAGGTCCGTCACCACCATGTGGACCTGAAGAGACGAAAGCAGGACCAACTGAACCGTTGGAACCAGGAGGCCTGGCAAATGCCCAACGCCCCACAACTGAGTAAGTATCCATGTAATTAAGTATGTAAGAAATTATCCTAGCTGATATTATGGAGATGTATGTTCCAATATTACTTCATTTATATTATAGCTGCAGGTGTGCGTTCCATGAATCGGCGAGCCTATGATGATAGGCTGATGCGGTTGCACCACCAGGCAGGTTAGTAATTATTTTGCTGCAATTGTTATAGAATATAAGTGAGACAGCTTGTAAAAGAGTTCAGTGTTGTGACATATTAATAAAGTTCAAATAACACTAGAAGAAAGATTCTGCTAGTACTGTGTGATTAGATAAGTGATGCAGCCTGTAATCCAGAAATAAAAATTAAACAAGTCTGAAATAGAGATTTTCCACCTGTATTGTAATATCAGATAACTTGCTTCAGCCTGAAAATTACTGGTAAACAAGCTAAACACGATAGACATGTGTCAAATACATCCCCTTTTAAAATCTGCCATGTGAAACAAGTGAGTCTCTTGGAAAGGATTGTTGTAACCAAGTAAGAAATGTTAATAACTCCTAGAATTAAGTACCATCTTGAACTGTAAAAATAAAACAAGTGAGAGTGTGAGAAAGAGGTATTAATCGACCAAGAAAGCTGTAATAAGTCTTGTATAAAGTTATACTGCAGTCAGTACATAATGAAATGAATGAGACAGCCACAACCAAAGAGTGAAATGTTTGTAATAAAGTGCTGAAGCTGGAATGTGTCTGTCCCACAATTTGGATATGTTGCTGTACCCTTGCAATATGGAGATAGTATGGTTGTATGAAATACTGAACATCCACAGTTGTGTAGAGCCATATAAATCAAATGTAGCAGGATGCTGTACCTGAACACAGCCAGATATGAACGTGTATGAATAAAAATGCAATGTATATTAATGTAGCAGTAACATTCCCATCACCAACATTCCTAAGGTTACATATAGGAAACTGTACTAAGACCTGTAGGGTATATATATCTGCAGCTACTAGAAATGTACAGCATATGTATAGGTAGTTGAAGTTGTTAATGAAATATTTCTTCACCCTACCCTATTTTCACAAATAATGCCATTCTACACCAAACTGGGTATGTGTATTCACAATTAATTCCCATGGACATTTGTCCTGTTGGTTCATACATATTTGCATGTACATTGATGCATGTGCCCTGTTCACATATCCAAACCTGATGGCCTGTTGCCATCAATCAACCCTGCATGCTGTTGGATTGTGTACTGTTGTTCAAAATATGCATGTGTTATGCTTGCTGTTCAATGTTTGGAATTCATGGGTGTTTGGTTAATGGGAATACTGATGCATGCTGTTACAACTAATTTTGAATGGTATTGTTTGTTACTAACCCAAAATGTCATAAAATATTGCTAAACATAGGACAACAGGGAAGGTGGGTTCCAGCGGACCCACCTCTCCCACCTCAGCTGGTGAGTGCACCTGGCACTAGTGACCAGGCCGGAACCTCCTCCGGTGGCCCTGTGCCACCTTCGGGTGGAAGTGCTGCAGAGGATGGGGCTCGTCCCCCCTCTGCAAGCGTGGCCGGAGGAGAACATCCACTCACTCTCCAAAGTGTCCGGTCTGTGGTGTGTAGCGAGATCAGGCATTCTGTGCTTGAACCCCTATGCCAGCTTGAGGCACGGGTGGCGAAACTCACGGGTGTGCCTGCCCGTCCTACACAGCCCCCAGCACAGCCCCGTTCTTGGCAGTGAAGGCGCAGTGGCAACTGCCCATGGGTGGGGATCTCAGTTCCACTGCTGCCATCTCTGGGCTCATGGGCTCGCGATATCCAAACATCCATCCCCGTCAATTGTGTTCACCCCCCACATGTGTCATACTCAGCCCCTGTATGCGTCTTGTTTGTCTTGTCTGTTAACCTCCCCAACCTACCTCCCCAAATATACCTACTTCCTGTACCTCACATTCCACTCTCACCTGAAAAAAAAATAAAAAAAGGGCACTCTGTTCCCACAAAAAAATTATGCCCCATACATAGCTGCCCATTTTGCAGACATGTCTGCTGGACATGTCAACTGGTAATTATAATTGGCTGTACAACATATTTTATTGTCCTCACCCCTCTCTCAGGGGTGGAAGGTTTCAAATTTCACACCAAATTACACACATATGCACAGCTGTTGCTGATAAAGAAATGGGCAGCTATGGGACTTTCCTACATCCTTCCTGCAAATCCCAAGCTTGTTTTCCTACTGTCCTACCCACTTTTTGCCCCCTTTTTCACCACTTTCCTATCTCCCCATTTTCTTTTCTTTCAAAGAAATTAGCGCTGGTGTGCGCGAGAGTAAGCACTTTTAAGCAGTAGTCAGTGGGTGTGCGCTTGTGTGCGCTTAGCTAAGTGCGTGTGCATGAAGCTAAGCGACAGTGCGCATGCATGAGCACCGCACAAACCAGCACTAACCCGCTTACAACTGCTTAAAAGTGCCTTAGTCACTCTGAATGACAAGGCCTGTAGTCTGCTCAGCAGCAAAATAAAATTCCTCTGTCAGTCTCAAACCCAGGACCTTGGAAACACTAGTTTGTATGACTTACCACTAAGCCATGACTGATATACAAGAACTTTGTGCTAAAAGCAATATATCATGAAATAGTAGGACTGAATGTAAAGGGAATATAGGAAGGCTATTACACAAAGATTTTCTTGTATCTTTACTGGCAATTCTTGTGGAATTGCATTACATTAGTGTGATAAGAGAAACAGCCATGCTTGTAGGTAATAATGTAACAGTAGCACCTTGCAAACCACACACACTATCAGAGCAGGATAAACACCGCCATATTTGAATAGGTAAGAGGCCAGACCTCACAACTGTGACTGATTTACAGGGATGTTCCTGATTTGCAAATAAATGTTAACTGTGCCCCACTGACTCCCTATGAAATGTACTAACAGTAGGCAGAAAGGTGTGGAATCCCACGTAATGGTAACTCTCAATTAGTTAAAGTACACACTACTTGCATGTCAGAAATGGTGTAGTAATACATATGCTCAAAATACCCCACAGTCACAACTGCAGAATATCTGAAATATATCACGGGTGTATCCCATTGATATGTACCATTCCCTGAGGCTGCTAAAATATACACCTGAGAGTATCTGAGGCCTGCAAGTGTCAGAAACTCACAGGTATATCATTCTGTCTGCTGTCACACACTCTGTGAATAGCTGTACAATTGCTTCCACAAGCACACCCTCATGTAGGAGTACAACCCAGAAATATCAAAGGATCTAGCCATCTAATAAAATAAGGACAGTATAGCAGTTTACAAGCACTGCATGTGCCTGATATTCATAACTGTTAGTACAAAGTACAAGGCCCCACTACTGCTCAGAAGAAAAATAAGATACCCTTGTAGGTGTCAAACCCCACACTTTGGCCTTACCAGACTGCATGCAGTACCACCAAACCACAAAAAAAACATATAAGGAATTGCTGCTGAAAGAAATATATCATGCATTACAAGGAGTGAATGTAAATGGAAAACAGGAAAGCCATAGCAACACATTCCAGTAAAGACACTTAGCAGGCCTTCAAGGAGTGAATGTAAAGGCTAAATAGTGAAGCCATAGCAACAAATTGCAAGAGCTACTGTTGTATACCAGTTAATCCACAAGTCCCACAGGAAAGCACATACTCCCATGTAAACAGTATTAGTATTATTAAGTGTTAGTTAACATACACACTGAGAAAAATGAACTGGAAGAAGCAACAGTCAGGTTTCAGTACAACATGCATTTCAGTGCCTACAACACAGCCTTAGATATGAGAGACATACCAACCTTTACACTCACAGAACAGTGTCTACAGCAAACCAGCATGGTCCCCACCTTGAAAAACTGAAAGGGCTACGCCTACCTAACCTAACATTTTATAGCACTGTCCTGAAATCACAGTGAGAACTGCAATTACCGCACAGCAGGCTGCATGCAAGTAGTAAATGCTGGCTAACAATTGGTGCAGAGGCCATCACATGCACATGTGCAGATACCTACAAAAGCAGCCTGTACTCCCAGTCCACACATGCAATAATATCTTTGCAGCAACTGGAGGGAGAGAGAGAGACAGAGAGAGAGAGAGAGAGAGAGAGACCAAAAAAAAAATAATAAAAAGAAAAAACCATCAAGACAGCAGCAGCAAGCCAGCAGCAAGCCAGCCAGCAGCAAGCCAGCCAGCAGCAAGCCATCCAAAACAGCAGTCAGAAACAAAGGTAATGTAAAGTACATAATCTAATAATCTACATACTGTGAACACTCCATATGTGTTAGCAGTCTGTATCTATATTTATATGAAGATGTGCATAGGGCAAGGGACATACTGCAACTGTTAGTGAAGGCTGGACATACATATGTAGTTGAAGGTTGCTAACAGTATGCTGCCGTAGGCCCAGGGCCAATAGCATACTACCTACCTATGACACAATGCACACATACATGTACTCATTGCAATACCAACTATGTGAGGTGGAATGAGTGTGCCACTGACTGTGTGCAAGGTCTGTAATGGTGTGATTGCTCAGCATGACTTTGTGTCTGTCATGGTAGTGTGTGTCCTTGGTGTGAGGCCAGAGAAAGATGTGTCAGTTATTGGGATACAAACATACTACATTGCCATATGTTGTGCTGTGGTTCCGTGTATATGACTGCGGTGTAGGTAGGGGTATGGCCGCAAAGACTAGGGTGCATTACCATTGAAATTGTAACTGTGCATTGCATGCATTGCATGGGATGACAATATTCCCCATCCATTATCTTAATACATACCCCCGTGTGAGGTTGTGCATTGGACCTCAAACAGTGTGCTGAGTGCTGGTGTATACTAGTTTGTTGTAAGGAGTGTGGCAGGCACTGTCACACAGTTGTTGGCTGAGCACTGATATGTGGTAATTTATATGTGTATCCCCCTGATAGACAGACAGATGCTATATATGGCAGTTCAGTGATATCAGTACAGTAGAGTATTATGTGTGCCATGTTACTTGCTCACATATTTTCCTTTTCCTTCCAGGGCGATGGTGCATAAGTGCAACCCCTGTTATTCGGCAGCAGATGATGAGGAGATACACCAGAGCCTGGTGCGGGATTTTTCAACACTCTTTTCGCAGACCAGCCAGAACCAACAGGAGAGGGCTGCACTGTGGCAAGACCTTGTCCATCGGGTAAATGGCATAGGCATGCATAACCGGACATATGAGCAGGTACGCCATCACTGCAGTGATTTAATTAGAAATGTCCGTCAGCGTGCGTCTGATATCCACAGGCAACAGCTTGCCACAGGTGGTGGGGCACCTATATACCCCCCCCTCACCAGACTGGAGGAGCTCCTCCTAAGTGTTGTGGCTGCAACCCAACAACAACAACATCCACAGACGTGTGTAATGATGGAGGCTGGAGCCACCCAGCATGTGGACATGGAGTGTGCAGGTAACATGCCATATCTGTAGTTGACTGTTCTCTGCACTGGTAGTTTATGCATGTGTGAGATGTGTACTGTGTTTGTAGCTGTTATCCTGGACATTATTGTGCAAGATTTATATTCTCAATATCAGCAGTACACCTGTGAAAGCCAACTGTTGTACTATTGTACTGTATCATACTCACAGTATCAATGGCACAGTTGTGCCCACTGACAATAACTGTCTTATTTGTGCAGGTCCCTCTGGAGTAACAGCAAGGCAGCCAATCCATGCTGGTGAGTGTGTAATAACAATACTTTTAATACTAATGATAATAATAGTAATAATACCCTCAAACAGTATTGTTATGTGTTGGATTGCAGGTGTGTTTGTGTGTGTGTGTTTGTATCTCATGTACTGAGGAGTCTGCATGTGTGCATGTGCCCATGTGTGCATGTGTGCATGTGCGCATGTGCCCATGTGTGCATGTGCCCATGTGCCCATGTGTGCATGTGTGCATGTGCCCATGTGTGCATGTGCCCATGTGTGCATGTGTGCATGTGCCCATGTGCCCATGTGTGCATGTGCCCATGTGTGCATGTGTGCATGTGCCCATGTGTGCATGTGCCCATGTGCACATGTGCGCATGTGTGCATGTGTGCATGAGTGCATGTGCCCATGTGCCCATGTGTGCATGTGCCCATGTGTGCATGTGCCCGTGTGCATCTGTGGTAACATTGTGTACACGTTGTAAACTGTGTTTCCTGTCTTCCTCTCACAGGTTCTGGTGTTGCTCTGGTGGTGTGCAGCAGGGAACCTGAAGCCACTGCTGGGGATAGTGATAATGATGATACATGTGTAATGGCACAGGGAGGTGTGTCAGGGTCTGTTGTTGGTCAGCCAATCGACAGTACACAGCAGTCAACCCCATCAATGCGCACAGTCATCCTGCCGATACATCCATTGTCACCAATGTCCTTAGCTGAGGGACAGCATACAGTGGGCATTGACCAGGGTAATGTGGTATCAATGGCACATGCATCCCCTCACAGCAGCCATGGCCAGAGTCCTGACATGGTACCACACAGGCAGAAGTCCAGGGGTTCTCGTGGGAGCATCCGTGGTCGTATTGCCCCTGTCAGACGTGCCCACAGAGGTCTTTCAACCTCAGCTATGTTCCGGGCTGTAATGCAGGCACGTATGGAACGGTACACCAGACAGGGTCTGAGGGAGCTTAGAGCACATCGCACTGCTATGAATGACACTATGCGTGACGTTGCGGCTACCATCCGTACTGTCAGTGAGATCATTGACAGACGTTGGGGGGACACATTAGATCTGTTACACAACTACATGTCCATGAGCCAGGGCAATGCAGGATGGTTGAAGCATCGATGTGGACGTATGCCAGCAACATCAGCAGCTGGCAGTCATCGCGGACGACAACAAACCCACAGCCGCTCCCATAGTGCCAGTACCAGCCCCAGCAATGCTGGGTCTGTGCTGTCATCAGACTGCCCTGAGACCACGTGCACGTAGCTCTGGACAGTCCCAGCAGGGAAGTGTCCAGTCATCAACCAACTGCTTCTGATGAGAGTACCCAGTCTGGCTTAGTACCTGATACTGTCCGTAGCACCCCTGCCAGGCACAGGTACCGTGTCCATGGCCAGAGACAGTGATCTGTATGACCTGGCAGGTATAGTCTGTGGCTGTCCACAAACACCCGTATATGGCAGCCATGAGGTGGAACTGTGTGCATGCATACACACATGCATAATGCTAACACCTAGGGCTAACACATACACACGCACACTGCATCAACATTGCCCCATGTTGTACTGTTGTCCCTCACTAACACACACACACATACATGTCGATTGGATGTATCAGTGGCAGACTCAGGCATACCAAGTACACACCATGTGCATATGATGAAACTGTGCCACCTCCTGCAATCTGTCACATTGATGCAGGAACAGGATAACATGGTGCTGATGCACAGGGTGACTACATAGAACTGTAGTAATATTATCATGTTTCACTTGAAAGAAAGTTACTGTTTGTCGTTTTTGCATTTAAGTTACCTGTAACAAATTGCATTTAAGTTACCTGGCACTTGCTCACTAAAGCAATTATATAAGTCAGCACTAAAATATTAAAAGCACTACACCCTCACAAACTCCCCTTGAGTACCTTGTTCCCCATTGGCCCTTTTTTCAATTATAAAGGAATTCCCAATACCATTCTAGCATGTCCAAAGGTCAGTTGCCAATCTCCTCTCCAGTCCAGCTGGTGAATATGGGAATCTTGAGGCAATGTTACAACTGCCTCATGTACACAGACAACCCTCTCCTCCTCCCAACAAATTCCAACACATGTGAGAGATGCAACCATATAGCCATACTGAAGGCTAAGCTCTCTCAACTCAGTATTGGTGAAACCAGTCAGGAGGAGAAGGAAACCACACTCACTACAATTCCAGTCTCACATAGACCTACCATGACAGCAAACCAAACACATAAACACACAAAAACATACTCGGAGGCTCTAAATAAAAATCTGCCTAAGCAGCAGAGACCTCCAAAGCAGACACCCAAGCAACTGCTACCCCAAAACAAAACACATGCAACACATAGCTCACAAAGCCAGTGTGCCAAACAGTCACAGCCCTTAAGGCTAAACAGCACACCTGACACACTTGTAATAGGTGACTCTATCGTCAGGCACACTGACGTCCCGCTCACCAGGCTGAACAAGGAGAAGGTCACGGTGAGCTGCCTGTCGGGCGCTAGGATCTGCCACATAACACAAGCACTCAGGTCACTCCAAGGCAAGTACAAATATGACTCAGTCATTGTCCATGCTGGTGTGAATGACCTGAGACGTACCTCCCTGGACTACATGAAAAAAGACATAGAGGAGCACTCTGAGCATGTAGCCCAGGCCGGTATGACCCTGACCTTGAGTAACATCTTACCCTCACCAAGAATGATGCCACAATGTGAAGACAAGATGATCAATTTCAACAATTGGCTTAAGTATTGGTGTCATTCAAAGGGGATCCAATGCCTGTCAGCCTGGCATGACATGCTCGACAAGCCATGATGCTTCACTAGGGATGGCTTGCACCTGTCACCCCTGGGCTTTTGGATATTGGCAAAGGCTCTTGCTACCCCCATAGTGCCTTTTTTAGGCAAGGCTCAAAAGACAAACCCACCTCCATAGGTATCACAAGGGATAAGAAACTAAGAGTAATGCTACTCAACGCCAGAAGTCTAAACCGCAAGATGCACGCACTCGAAACTCTCCTTAGCATGGAGAACATCGATATCTGTGTATTAACAGAAACCTGGTTCAAGGCTCCTGAGACCACCCCAGCACTACCAGGTTATACCTCATACCATGCTTTTCAGCCCCAAAACTTGGACCAAACCACAAAAGGACGGGGAGTATCAATATTCGTCAAAGATACCCACACCTCCAGGTTGGTGGCACAGCATGAAGCATCAGAGACTATCCATGTGCAACTAACAGTGGGTAAAACTGCCTTCCAGTTTATAGCCTGCTACAGACCACCCTCCCAAACCCAGGAACCCCACTCGGCCTTCCTGAGAACACTGGGAAATATGAAGGTCTCTCCAAACACCATTATATTGGGTGACTTCAACTACCCAAACATACACTGGGAGCATTACTCTAGCTCCAACACCCTAGCCCAAAGGTTCCTAGAATTTATAAACTCAAATGCTATGGAACAACTTCTTACCACTCCCACAAGAGGGGAAAACATACTGGACCTGATCATCACCAACATGGGGACTCTATGCTCCAGACCAGAAGTGTATCCCTCACTGGTAAGATCAGATCATAAACTAATCTCACTGGATATTCACATCCCGACTCCACCCCCTGCCCTGAAAACCACAGTGAAAAACTTCTCTAAAGCAAATTTCACACTCCTCAAAACTGAGGTGTAATCCTTCAAAGCTCCCAGGCCTGTGGAAAATATGGCCCAGACCGCAGAATCCTTTATAAATGCATTCTATGAACACCTTCAGGAATGCATGGATCATGCAATCCCAAATAAAACCAAGACCCAATCCTCCAAAGGCAGACGTCCTGTCTGGTGGACCCCAGCCATAAACAAACTATACAATAGAAGGAAGAAGTTACTACATGATCGAGCAAAATCCCAACAAGGGAAGGCATCTCTGATCAGTATTAGCAAAAAACTATGGGCACTCATAAAATCATCTAAGGCCAGCTTCGAGAGAAAACTTGCACAGAACACTAAGGATAATCACAAGGCTTTCTTTAGTTATGTTAGGAACCTGGGTGGGAATTCCCAGATATGCCCAGAATTAGTCCAAACTGACAAAAAATACACCGAACCCACAGACCTTGCCAACATCCTAGCTGACAGGTTCAACGCAAACTCCCCCCCTCCCCACCAAAAGGGCAAATATCTATCCCAGCAGAGTGCTGCCCCCCTGACATCTCAGATGCTCAGGTAAGAGCCGCACTCTCCAAAGCAAAAAACACAGCATCAATGGGACCAGACGGTGTCCGGGCTGGCCCTACATGAACTCCAAGAAGAGCAAACCCAAACATAAAACTACTGTTCAATCTCAGCCTTACTACAGGATATGTACCCAAAGAGTGGCGTACAGCAACAGTGGTCCCTCTCCACAAAGGTGCTGCCTCAACGGATCCTGGAAACTATTGCCCCATAAGCCTGACTAGCTTGGTCTGCAAAGCTATGGAAAGGATCATCATGGACCTCATAAATAAAGATATTGGGGACCTACAGACACTGGATCCTACCCAGTTCGGCTTTGTTAAGGGAAGATCCTGCCTCTTAAACCTGGTCAATTTCTTTGAAACAGTCACCAAGGCCATTGACGAGGGAAAGGTGGTCCACACAGCCTACCTGGACCTCGCAAAAGCCTTCGATACAATACCCCACTCGGGCATTATAGATAAGCTCCTGGTATAGATAATTTCCTGGTTTGGCGATTATAGATAAGCTCACCAGCTTAAATATAAACCCCTATGTCACTAGATGGGTTGCAAACTGGCTCAAGGACAGAACCCACATAGTTAGAATTGCTGGAGCCATGTCAGACTCCAAACCAGTTACAAGTGGCATCCCACAAGGCTCAGTCCTGGGACATCTCTTGTACGGTATATATTTCTCGGAGGTACAGGCCAACACAGAAGGACTGTGGCTGACCAAGTTCACAGATGACCGCAAACTGGGTGCCATAATCGACTCTCCAGCTGACACAAGCATCCTCCAAAAGGGCCTCATGGAAACAGACAACTGGTGCCAGAGCCATGGCCTCAAGCTAAATGCCAAAAAGTGTATAGTCATCCCCTTTGGCAAAAACAAAGTGCCCACAAATTACCACATAGGTGGTAATCCATTAAGTACAGAAGAAGTACTTAGGGACCTGGGGACCCAAATTGAGAGCAATCTCCCATTTGACAACCACATGGCCAAAGTGGTTAGAAAAACATTTTATATAGCCCACCTAATCATGAAGGGATTCACATCTAGATCAGGGGAGGTCATCGTGCCTCTTTACTCATCCCTCATCAGGCACATAATTGAGTACAATGCCCCTTTTGGAATGTACCTTACCAGACACCTGCAGCAACTGGAAAGACCCCAAAAGTACCTCACCAAGAGGATCAAAGGGCTCAAACAGATGCCATATGCTGCCCGGTTAAAGAAACTCCAGCTCTACTCAGTGGCATACCGCCTGCTCAGAGGCGATCTGTGCCTGACGTATAAAGCCATGTCCAACCCGGAATTAATGGACATGCTGCACCTCAGAAAATCCAAATCCCATCGAGCTATGCACTCGAGAGACTTGAACCTCAGCACTGAAATAAATAGGACATGCTGGAGGCACAGATTCATAACCCAGAGGCTCCCTTCACTCTGGAATGAAATCCTAGTCCGGGTTAGGCAGAGTCCCTCATTGACTCTCTACAAAAAGAATCTTGATGAGTGGATGGGAGATCGTAGGTTTACCCCGGGTATCACTTCTGTGTCACTGTTAGACAGAGGCACAGTATACTAACCTCGAAAAAGGGCATAGCAAAATTAATTAAAAATGGGTGGTGAAAGCCAAACACACTCTGGCTAGGCTTATAAATGCCCTAGGGCAGATAGCCTAGTATGAACCTATGAACCTATGAACCTATGTTGTTAGCAGTACAGTGTAACAATATCATTGTGGGTATATCCCAGCATGCCTGATGCATTAACAGTGTGATTGTCATTGTAGTTTTTTATACACCACTATTAATTACAAAAGTGTAATGTCTGCACATCTTTGCATTCTGGTGGTAAGGCTGAAAACACAAACCCACCGACATAGATAGCACAGGGGATAAGAAAATGGAAGTAATGATACTCAATGCCGGACATGTAAACCACAAGATGCATGCAGTCCAAACTCTACTCTGCATGGAGAATGTTGATATCTGTGCAGTAAGAGACAACAGGTTCAAGGCTCCCAAGAGCACCCTAGCACTACCAGGTTACACCTCATACCATGCTTGACAGCCCCAAAACACGGAACTAACTATGAAAGGAGGGTGAGTCTCAATAAATGTCAAGGATACCCACACCCCCAGGTTGTTGCCACAGCATGAAGCATCACAGACTATCCATGTGCAACTAACAGTGGGTTAAGCTGACTTTCAGTTCATAGCCTGCTACAGACCACCCTCCTAAACACAGGTAACCCACTTGGCCTACTTAAGAACACATGAATATATGAAGGTGTCTCGAAACAACACTATATTGGGCAGCTGCATCTACCCACACATAGACTGGGAGCATTACTGTAGCTTCAACACCCTGGGCAAAAGGTTCATAGAATCCATACACTCAAATGCTATGGAACAACTTGTTACCACTCCCACAAGAGGGGAAAACATACTGCACCTGATCATCACCAACATGTGGACTCTATGCTCCAGACCAGAAGTGTATCCCTCACTGGTAAGATGACACCATAGAGTAATCTCACTATATTCACATACCAACCCCAGCCCCTGCACAGAAAACCACAGTGAAAAAGTTGTGTAATTCAAATTCCATGTATTCACATGAGGCAGGCTTCACACATAGGAACTATTTAAGGTCACAGGTACATATCTCTATGTGGCACACACATACCTCATGTGTGCATTGAAATTACTGCTATAAGCAACACCCACCACACATTGACAAACTGTGTGACAAAAACACACATGGTATTTGTAGGATTCAGACCCCTACCTATGTTATGACACTTGAGAGAGACGCATTAGTAGAATGCGCTATTCGCATTACTGGGATGTTTCTCTTCTCCTGCTCTACTTATAGGGTGCTGGCATCATCAGTCTTTCGTAAGAGGAATGTACATCATGTAGTGTGTTCTTCCAGTTGCCAAAAGGGCCATTTCTTTCCAAGAAAATTGCACACACCCTAACCCCCCCTACCTAACTATGTTATGACACTTGAGAGAGACGCATTAGCAGAGCGCGCTATTCGCATTACTGGGAGGTTTCCCTTCTCCTGCTCTACTTATAGGGTGCTGGCATCATCAATCTTTCGAAAGAGGAATGTACATCATGTAGTGTGTTCTTCCAGTTGCCAAAAGGGCCATTTCTTTCCAAGAAAATTGCACACACCCTAACCCCCCCTACCTAACTATGTTATGACACTTGAGAGAGACGCATTAGCAGAGCGCGCTATTCGCATTACTGGGAGGTTTCCCTTCTCCTGTTCTACTTATAGGGTGCTGGCATCATCAATCTATTGAAAGAGGAATGTACATCATGTAGTGTGTTCTTCCAGTTGCCAAAAGGGCCATTTCTTTCCAAGAAAATTGCACACACCCTAACCCCCCCCTACCTAACTATGTTATGACACTTGAGAGAGACGCATTAGCAGAGCGCGCTATTCGCATTACTGGGAGGTTTCCCTTCTCCTGCTCTACTTATAGGGTGCTGGCATCATCAATCTTTTGAAGGAGGAATGTACATCATGTAGTGTGTTCTTCCAGTTGCCAAAAGGGCCATTTCTTTCCAAGAAAATTGCACACACCCTAACCCCCCCCACCTAACTATGTTATGACACTTGAGAGAGACGCATTAGCAGAGCACGCTATTCGCATTACTGGGAGGTTTCCCTTTTCCTGCTCTACTTATAGGGTGCTGGCATCATCAATCTTTCGAAAGAGGAATGTACATCATGTAGTGTGTTCTTCCAGTTGCCAAAAGGGCCATTTCTTTCCAAGAAAATTGCACACACCCTAACCCCCCCCACCTAACTATGTTATGACACTTGAGAGAGACGCATTAGCAGAGCACGCTATTCGCATTACTGGGAGGTTTCCCTTTTCCTGCTCTACTTATAGGGTGCTGGCATCATCAATCTTTCGAAAGAGGAATGTACATCATGTAGTGTGTTCTTCCAGTTGCCAAAAGGGCCATTTGTTTCCAAGAAAATTGCACACACCCTAACCCCCCCCACCTAACTATGTTATGACACTTGAGAGAGACGCATTAGCAGAGCACGCTATTCGCATTACTGGGAGGTTTCCCTTTTCCTGCTCTACTTATAGGGTGCTGGCATCATCAATCTTTCGAAAGAGGAATGTACATCATGTAGTGTGTTCTTCCAGTTGCCAAAAGGGCCATTTGTTTCCAAGAAAATTGCACACACCCTAACCCCCCCCACCTAACTATGTTATGACACTTGAGAGAGACGCATTAGCAGAGCACGCTATTCGCATTACTGGGAGGTTTCCCTTTTCCTGCTCTACTTATAGGGTGCTGGCATCATCAATCTTTCGAAAGAGGAATGTACATCATGTAGTGTGTTCTTCCAGTTGCCAAAAGGGCCATTTGTTTCCAAGAAAATTGCACACACCCTAACCCCCCCCACCTAACTATGTTATGACACTTGAGAGAGACGCATTAGCAGAGCTCGCTATTCGCATTACTGAGAGGTTTCCCTTCTCCTGCTCTACTTATAGGGTGCTGGCATCATCAATCTTTTGAAGGAGGAATGTACATCATGTAGTGTGTTCTTCCAGTTGCCAAAAGGGCCATTTCTTTCCAAGAAAATTGCACACACCCTAACCCCCCCCTACCTAACTATGTTATGACACTTGAGAGACGCATTAGCAGAGCACGCTATTCGCATTACTGGGAGGTTTCCCTTTTCCTGCTCTACTTATAGGGTGCTGGCATCATCAATCTTTCAAAAGAGGAATGTACATCATGTAGTGTGTTCTTCCAGTTGCCAAAAGGGCCATTTCTTTCCAAGAAAATTGCACACACCCTAACCCCCCCCACCTAACTATGTTATGACACTTGAGAGAGACGCATTAGCAGAGCGCGCTATTCGCATTACTGGGAGGTTTCCCTTTTCCTGCTCTACTTATAGGGTGCTGGCATCATCAATCTTTCGAAAGAGGAATGTACATCATGTAGTGTGTTCTTCCAGTTGCCAAAAGGGCCATTTGTTTCCAAGAAAATTGCACACATCCTAACCCCCCCCCCGCCAAACACACACACTGAGCAGTTGCAGGATTCAAACCCCTTCCTAACTATGCTATGACACTTGACAGAGATACATTAGCAGAGTGTGCTATTTGCATTGCTGGGAGTTTTTCTTTCTCCTGCTCTACTTATAGGGTGCTGGCATCATCAATCTTTCAAAAGAAGAATGTACATCATGTAGTGTGTTCTTCCAGTTGCCAAAAGGGCCATTTCTTTCCAAGAAAATTGCACAGTACTTTCACTGTGGTGGACAGTATCCTGGGTTTCAGTCCTATCACTGCTTTAAATATTCATACTGAGCACACCAGACTGGTTAAGGGCCAGTTGTGCAAATATGACCATGTTGCATTTTGTTCAGCTATGGACTACTTAAACCAGGCTTGTCCAACATTAGTAGTGTATTCCGCAACTTGGGTGGACATTGACAAACACTAGCTATGTGCCCTAGGCCATTTCTAATGCTAGTCAGTGTGTTTGTCCTTCAACACACATTTTAACTGGAGTTTGCCATGACATTTTACAAGGTTAGTATACTGTGCCTCTGTCTACCCGTGACATAAAAGTGATACCCAGGGTAAACCTACCATCTCCCATTAACTCATCAAGATTCCTCTTGAAGAGAGTCAGTGAGGGACTCTCTGGCGAACCTGGACTGGGAGTTTACTGAAGAGTGGAGGGAGCTTCTGGGTTATGGATCAATCACTACAGCATGTCCTATTTATGTCACTGCTGAGGTTCAGGTCTCTCATGTGCATAGTTCACTGGCATTCAGATTTTACAAGGTGCAGCATGTGCATTGAGTCCAGCTTCAACATGGCTTTATACATCAGGCACAGATCGCCTCTGGGCAGGCAGTATGGCACTGTGTGGAGCTGCAGTTTGTTTAATCAGGCAACACATGGCATCTGTTAGAGCCCTTTTGGGGTCTTTCCAGTTGCTGGAGGTGTCTGCTAAGGTACATCCCACAAGGGCCATTGTACTCAATTGTGAGGCTGATGAAGGATGACTGAAGAGGCACGGTGACCTCCCCTGATCTAGATGTGAATACCTTCATGATTAGGTGGGTATATGATATGTTTCTCTAACCACTGCGGCCACATGGTTGTCAAATGCAAGATTTCTATCAACTTGTGTCCCCAGGTCTCTTATTACTTCGAAAGTACTTAATGGGTTAACACCTATGTGGTAATTGGTGGGCACTTACTGTTTTTCCAAAGGGGATGACTACACACTTTTCTGCATTTAGCTTGATGACATGGCTCTGGCACCAGTTGTCTGTTTCTATGAGGCCGTTTTGTAGGATGCTTGTGTCAGCTGGAGGGTCAGATAAGGTGCCCAGTTTGTAGTCATCTGCAAACTTGTTCAGACACAGTCCTTCCATGTTGGCCTGTACACCTGGGAAATATATACCAAACAAGGGAGGTCCCAGGACTGAGCCTTGTGGGATGCCAGTTGTAGCTGGTTTGTAGTCTGACATGGCTAAAGCATTTCTGACCATGTCAGTTCTGTCCTTGAGCTGGTTTGCAACCCATCTACTTGAATAGGGGTTTATATTTAAGCTGGTGAGCTTATCTATAATGAACAAGTGGGGTATTGTATGGAAGGCTTTTGCAAGGTCCAGATAGGCTGTGTGGACCACATTCCCCTCATCAATGGCCTTGGTGACTGTTTCAAATGAGTAAAACATGTTTAAGGGGCAGGATATGCCCTTAAGAAAGCCACACTGGGTAGGGTCTAGTGTCTGTAGGTCCCCAATATCTTTATTTCTGAGGTCCATGATGATCCTTTCCATAGCTTTGCAGACCAAGCTAGTCAGGATTCTGGGGTGATAGTTTGCAGTATTCATTCAGGCACCACCTTTGTGGAGAGGGACCACTGTTGCTGTACACTGCTCTTTGGGTACATATCCTGTGGTAAGGCTGAGATTGAGCAGTAGTTTTATTTGGTGTTCCATTCTTCTTGGAGTTCATGTTGGACACAGCCCAGGACACCATCTGGTACCATTGATGCTGTGTGTTTTGCTTTGGAGACGCTGGCTGTTACCTCAGCATCTGCAATGTCAGGGGGCCAGCACTCTGCTGGGATAGATATTTGGCATTTTGGTGGGTATTTTGCACTGAACCTGTCAGGTTGGATGTTGGCAATGTGTGTGGGTATGGTGTATTATTTGTAATTTTGGAGTAATTCTGAGCATATCTGTGAATTTCCACCAAGGTTCCTACCATCAGTTAAGAAAGCCTTGTGATTATCCTTAGTGTCCTGTACAATTTGTATCTTCATAGGTTCATAGGTTCATACTAGGCTATCTGCCCTAGGGCATTTATAAGCCTAGCCAGAGTGTGTGTGGCTTTTGCCACCCCTTGGAATGTGAATATTATGCCCATTTAGGGTTTAGTTTACTGTGCCTCTGTCTAGTAGTGACACAGAGATGTCCCCCAGTGTAAACCTATGATCTCCCATCCATTCGTCAAGATTTCTCTTGAAGAGAGTCAGTGAGGGCCTCTGCCTAACATGGACTGGGATTCTGTTCCAGAGTGTAGGGAGCCTCTGGGTTATGAATTTGTCCCTCCAGCACATCCTGTTTATTTCTGTGTTGAGGTTCAAATCTCTCGCTCTCGTGGCTCTGATGGATTTTGATTTTCTGAGGTGGAGCATGTCCATTAATTCCGGATTGGACATGGCCTTGTACGTCAGGCATAGATCTCCTCTGAGTAGGCGGTATGTGACTGAATAGTGCTGGAGTTTCTTCAGCCGGGCAGCATATGACAAATGTTTGAGACCCTTTATCCTCTTGGTGAGGTACTTTTGGATCTTTCTAACTGCTGCAGGTGTCAGGAAAGGTACATCCCAAATGGGGCATTGTACTCAATTAAGGGCCTGATAAGAGAAGAGTATAGGGGCACAATGATCTCTCTTGATCTAGATGTGAATGCTTTCATGATAAGGTGGCCAATATAGAAGGTCTTCCTAGCCACCTTGGCAATGTGAGTGTCAAATGAGAGGTTAATGTCAACTTGTGTCCCTAGGTCCCTGATTACTTCTTCCATACTTAATGGATTACCACCTATGTGGTAATTTGTGGGTACCTTGTTTTTCCCAAAGGGTATGACTATACATTTTTTGCCATTCAGTTTAAGGCCATGGCTCTGGCACCAGTTATCTGTTTCTATGAGGCCTTTCTGAAGGATGCTTGTGTCCGCTGGAGTATCAATTATGGCACCCAGTTTGCAGTCATCTGCAAACTTTTTCAGCCACAATCCTCCAATGTTTGCTTGCACCTCGGAAAAATAAATGCCGAACAAGAGAGGTCCCAGGACCGAGCCCTGTGGGACACCACTTGTGACCAGTTTCGAGTCAGACATGACTCCGGCAATTCTGACTCTGTGGGTTCTGTCTTTGAGCCGGTTAGCCACCCATCTTGTGACATAGGGGTTTATGTTTAAGCTGGATAGCTTATCTATGATGCCTGAGTGGGGTATTGTGTTAAATGCCTTTGCGAGGTCCAGATATGCCATGTGGACTACCTTCCCTTCATCTATGGCCTTGGTGACTGTTTCGAAGAAGCCGATCTGGTTCAAGAGGCAGGATCTGCCCTTGACAAAGCCAAACTGAGTAGGATGCAATGTCTGTAGGTCCCCAATGTCTTTGTGTATGAGTTCCATGATGATCCTCTCCATGGCTTTGCAGATAAGGCTAGTCAGGCTTATGGGGCGATAGTTACCAGGGTCTGTTGAGGCACCACCTTTGTGGAGTGGGACCACTGTTGCCATATGCCATTCTTTGGGTACATATCCCGTAGTGAGGCTAAGATTGTACAGCATTTTTACATGTGGGTTTAGTTCTTCTTGGAGTTTGTGTAGTACGCAACCCGGGACACTGTCTGGTCCCATTGAGGCAGTGTTTTTTGCCTTGGAAAGGGCGGTCTTCACCTGGGCATCTGAGATGCTTGGGAGGCTGCACTCTTCTGGGATAGATATTTGCTCTTTAGGGGGGGAAGGGGGGGAGAAGTTTGCACTGAACCTGTCTGCCAGGATGTTGGCAATGTCTGTGGGTTCAGTGTATTTTTTGTCATTTAGAATCAACTCTGAACATACCTGGGAGTTGCATCCCAGGTTCCTAACATAGCTAAAGAAGGCCTTGTGATTGTCTTTTGTGTCCTGTGCAATTTTTTCTTTCGAAAATGGCCTTGGAGGATTTTATGAGGGATCGTAATATTTTGCTAATACTGATCAGAGATGCCTTCCCTTTTAGGGATTTTGCTGTATCATGTAGTAGCTTCCTCCTTCTGTTGTACAGCTTATTTATGGCTGGGGTCCACCAGACTAGATGCCTGCCTTTGGACGCTTGGGTATTGGTTTTGTTTGGGATAGCATGGTCCATGCACTCCTGGAGGTGTCCATAGAATGCATGTATATAGGATTCCGTGGTTTGTGCCATAGTTTCCACCAATCCTGGGGCCTTGAAGGTTTCCACTTCGGATTTGAGAAGTGGGAAGTTCGCTTTTAAGAAGTTCTTTACTGTGGTGTTCTGGGCTGGGGGTGAGGTCGGGTTTTGGATATCCAGTGAAATTAATTTGTGGTCTGATCTTACCAATGAGGGGAGTACCTCTGGTGTGGAGCATAGGGTCCCCATGTTGATGATGATCAGGTCCAGTATGTTTTCCCCTCTTGTGGGAATTTTGACCAGTTGTTCCATAGCATTTGAGTTTATGAATTCCAGGAACCTTTGGGCAAAGGTGTTGGGGCTTGAGTAATGCTCCCAGTCAATGTTACGGTAGTTGAAGTCACCCAATATAATGGTGTTTGGAGAGATCTTCATGTTCTCCAGTGTTTTCAGGAAAGCCGAGTGGGATTCCTGATTTTGAGATGGTGGTCTGTAGCATGCTATAAACTGAAATGGAGTTTTGCCCACTGTTAGTTGCACATGGATAGTTTCTGATGCTTTGTGCAACACTACTAACCTGGAGGTGTGGGTATCCTTGATAAATATAGATATTCCCCCTCCTTTTGTGATTCGGTCCAGGTTTTGGGGCCGAAAAGTATGGTATGAGGTATAACCTGGTAGTGCTGGGGTGCTCTATGGAGCCTTGAACCAGGTTTCTGTCACTGCACAGATATCGATGTTCTCCATACTGAGGAGAGATTTGAGTGTGTGCATTTTGAGGTTTAGACTTCTGGAGTTTAGCAGCATTACCCTTAGTTTCTTGTTCTTAGTGTTTTCTAAGGAGGTGTGTTTGACTATTGAGCCTTGCCTAAAAAAGGCACTATGGAGGTGGCAAGAACCTTGGCCAATATCCAGAAGCCCAGGGGTGACAGGTGCAAGCCATCCCTTGCGAAGCAGCATGGCTTGTCAAGCATGTCATCCCGAGCAGAAAGACATTGGATCCCCTTAGAATGACACCAGTAATTGAGCCAATTTTTAAAGCTGATCATTCTGTGTTTGTACTGTGGCATAATTCTTGGTGAGGGTAAGATGCTGCTCAGGGTCAGGGTCATACCGGCCTGGGCTACATAATCAGAGAGCTCCTCTATGTCTCTTTTCATGTAGTCCAGGGAGGTACGTCTCAGGTCATTCACACCGGCATGGACAATGACTGAGTCATATTTGTACTTGCTTTGGAGTGACCTGAGTGCTTGTGTTATGTGGCAGATTCTAGCGCCCGACAGGCAGGTTACTGTAACCTTTTCCTTGTTCAGTCTGGTGAGCAGGACATCAGTGTGTCTGACTATGGAGTCACCTATTACAAGTGTATCAGGCATGTTGTTTGGCCTTAAGGGCTGTGACTGTTTGGCACACTGACTTTGTGAACTATGTGTTGCATGTGCTATGTTTTGAGGTAGTGGTTGCTTGGGTGTCTGCTTTGGAGGCCTCTGTTGTTTTGGTAGAGTTTTAATTAGAGCCTCCGGGAATGTTTTTGTGTGTTTATGTGTTTGGTTTGCAGTTGTGATAGGTCTATGTGAGACTGGGTTTGTGGTGTGTGTGGTTACCTTCTCCTCCTGACTGGTTTTGCCAGTACTGAGTTCAGAGAGCTCAGCCTCCAGTTTAGCTAAATAGTTGCATCTCTCACATATATTTGTATTTGTTGGGGGGAGGAGGGGGTTGTCTGTGTACATGAGGCAGGTGTAACATTGCCTCAAGATTCCCAGATTCAACATGTTGTAGCTGGCCTTAGAGGATTTTATGTGTGGCCATATTTTTTGCCATAATACTGATCAGTGATTACTTCCCTTTTTGGGTTTTGCTCTATCATGTAGTAGCTTCCTCCTTCTCTTGCATGGTTTGCTAATGGCTGGGGTCCACCAGGCCAGATGCCTGTGTGTATGGGATTGGGTCTTGGTTTTATTTGGGATTGCATAATCCATGCATTCCTGAATGTGTTCATAGAATGCATTTATAAAGGGTTCTGAGGTCTGGCCCATATCTTCCACAGGCACAAGGCCTTTAATGGATTCCACCTCAGTTTGGAGGAGTGCAACATTTGCTTTACACATGTTTTTCACTGTGATTTTCTGCCCAGAGACTGGGGTCAGGATGTGAATATCCAGTGAGATTACTCTATGGTCTGATCTTACCAGTGAGGGATACACTTCTCATCTTGGGCATAGAGTACCCATGTTGCTGATTATCACATCCAGTATACTTACCCCTCTTGTGGGAGTGGTTAGTTGTTCCATAGCATTTTGGTTTATGAATTCTAGGAACCTTTGGCCTAGGGTATTGGAGCTAGAATAATGCTCCCAGTCTATGTTTGAGTATTTTCAGTCGCCCAATATAATGTTGCTTGGAGAGACCTTGATATTTTCATGTGTTCTGAAGTAGGCCAAGTGTGGTTCCTGGAGTTAGGAGGGTGGTCTGTAGCAGGCTACTAACTGGGAGGCAGTTTTAGCCACTGTTACTTGCCCATGGATAGTCTATGCTGCTTCTTGCTGTGGCACCAACCTGGGGGTGTGGTTATCCTTGACAATTATTGATAGTCACCCTCCTTTTGTAGTTTGTTCCATGTTTTGGGGCTGTAAAGCATGGCATGAGGTGTAACCTGGTAGTGTTAGGGTGCTCTTGTGAGCCTTGACCCAGGTTTCTGTTACAGAACAGATATCAACATTCTCCATGCTGAGGAGAGTTTGGACTGCATGCATCTTGCAGTTTAGACTTCTGGCATTGGGTAGCATTACTTCTAGGTTCTTATTCCTTGTGATACCTATGGAGGTAGGTTAGGGTTTTGAGCCTTACCTATTCAAGGCATGGTGGGGGTGACAACAGCCTTTGCCAGTATCCAAAAGGCCAGAGGTGATAGGTGCAAGCCATCTGTAGCAGGTGGAGCATCGTGTCTTGCTTAGCATGTCATCCCAGGCTGACAGGCATTGGATCCCCTTTGACTAACAGCAATACTTAAGCCAATTATTGTAATTGATCGTCTTGTCTTCATATTGTGGCATCATGCTTGGTGAGGGTAGGATGTTAATCAGGGTCATCAAGTTTGCATATACTACATGGTGTTACATTGCTTAACACATGGCAATCATGCCTCAGGTGGTGCTGCAGGGCTGTCTATGTTGGATGCACATACTACACTCCCTGTACATGTTTGAAAGCAGGTTGTGTCAACTTAGGCATCCCTTTTACTATATGTGTGAGTCAGAGAGAGGTATCATTTCCAGGGTTCCTACTGAGCCAGTGTATGTGCTATGCGTCGCCTCTTTGCCAAGGCCATGGCATACTGGGCACGCCTCCTTCTGCCTACTGGGGCAGGCTCAGGTTGTTCCTCCTCTGAGTCACGCTCTGCCTGTGATGGCCTTGGCAATGGTGGGGGGCTGTTTGGCCCAGCCCTATGCTGGTCCTGCTGCAGCTGTTTTTGCAGAATCATATTATGTAGCATAGCACATACCATGACAATTTGGGTACATGTAGTTGGTGAGTACTGCAAAGCTACACCAGATGTGTCCAGGCATCGGAACTGTGACTTGAGCAACCCAAACACACGCTCAATTACATTTCGTGTTTGTGCATGTGCCTCATTATGGCATTCTTGTTCAGGTGTGTGTGCATTTCTGATGGGTGTCATCAGCCACGGCTCCAGTGCGTAGCCAGCATCCCCCACTAAGTGACCATGTGGGATGTCCCCATTGGCAAATGTCTGGTACAGCTGTGTCAAATGCCAGATATGGGAATCATGGTAGCTTCCAGGGCAGCCAGCACACACATTCATTATTATGCCCTGGGCATCACACATGACCTGGCAGTTGATGGAGGGGAAGCCCTAGCGGTTAATGTAGGCCCTACCCCACTCACCAGCTGGTGCTTTGTTGCATATATGCGTGCAGTCTATTGCACCCACTACCTCAGGGTATTCCGCTATTTGCTGGAAGAGACGCATATTGCTGGCCAATACCTCACGGGAATTGGGGAAATATACATGTTCACCGACATGTGCTGACATGGCATCCAGGAACTGGTGCAGTACCCTGGATGCTGATGCCTGTGATATCCCCATCATATCACCAGTTGGTCTCTGGAAGGTACCTGTTGCTAGTATTCTTAGGCCAACACATACCTTGGTTTCCACTGGGATGGGTTCCCCTCTGTTGGTTCTGTGTGTGAGGCGTGGCCTGCACAGCTCAACAATTTGCTGTAGGAGGTCCCTGTCCACTCTATAATGCTCCACTATCTCCAGCTCATGTAACCCCTGGTAGGTGACCCTGGGCCTGTACACTCTTCTCCGTCTCCTCACTGTGGGTTGTCTGGCAGCATTTGCATAGTTACCACCCTCAGCATGTTGCATATGTCTCCTTATAACAGCTATGGCAGCCCCTAGCATTTGTGGTCTGAGTGAAGCTTTTTCAGTTTTCACTTCTAATAGCTTACTCCTCTGTTGCAGTGTCTCTTGAGAGAAACATATTGCACTGTTGTTTGCAGAGTTTTAAGTACTGGGCTGGGCTACTGTTCTGCCTGTGTAATTGCCTGCTTCAGATTGTTTTCACCTGCTAGCTCTGCCAGTATTCCCTGCTAGCTTCCTACTATTTCTTCTGCTTCCTTTTTCCTTTCTGTTTCCTCAGGGGGGAGAGACGAGCATACAAGCACAAACATGCTCACAGCGGCCAACACACACGCAAACATGCTTAGACGGACTAGAATCTGCTTATTCGGGTTAAACCGCATGCACACCAGTGCAAACATGCTTACAGATCTTTAAACAGGCTCCTACTTGCTTACTCCAGCTTAAACGCACGCACTCACACTTACACGCACGCACTCCATCTTACTTGCACCTCCCAGCGTGCACATGTGTGCATGCACGCCCAGCAAGAAACTTTGGTGTTATCCATAGTGTACACCTTCCATTTCTTGGCTTTCCCATGCCTACTTGTTGACACTCCTCTTTCCATGATGTGTGACTGACATCTTTCACATGCCACTGTGTTCCAATGAGCTTCATTTCTTTCATACATATCCCCCTGTGATGTCACCTATCTCCTACTCTGTTACTCCCCCTTATCCTACTCCTACACTCCAGGGAATGTGCTCATTTGCTATGTAACAGTGCGATTCACTATCCTACCACTCATTTACATAGGATTGCCTACTAATGCTTAGTTACATGTCTTACACTCAGCTTCCCCCCTTAGCAACCCCTACTCGGTGGCCATGTTGTTTTCAGCCTGCTTTTCCCTTACATTGTCAATTCATGTTTTGCATAAAACCCACGTTTGTGGATTTTAAATTTTTATTTTTCTGTTTTTTATAGTGCAGCCCGTTTGCGCGGTGCTGCGCTACGTTTAAATATCACCGAAAAAAAAAACATTTTTATTTCATTTTTGCATCGGGGTACGTTGCCAGTGGCCACATATTTGGCCATTATCATGCTGCCTGGAACATATGCAACCTTTATTTGGAGCTGATAAGGCTCCATTGTATTATTTGCAGAACGGTACTCAGTTGTCAACTGAGTACATTTCTGCAGATAACACGGCTCTTACACAGACAGGTTTCTGCTTCCTGGATCGCTAAATTACCTCATTTGCATGCCTTTCGGCTGCAAGTGAGGTAATTAGCATATCCACGTCCTGTCCATGTAAGAGCCATTTTAGGAGCTCTCTTACATGCCCCTACAGGCTGTTCCTGGATCGCTATGGCTGCATGGAGTCTTACACTACTCTTAGACTCCGTGCAAGCCATCGTGAATCCTGCCCACTGTTCAAACCAGTCAGTGTGCATAGTATTTTCTTCTTTATTTCTATGATTGCAGTCAGCTATTTGAATTTAACTTAAAACTTTTATTTCAAATGTTATAGCACAAACACTGATTGTTACTTGCTAAACAAAACAATATAGTTTCACAATGAAAACAGGCTTAGCAATGGCACAGTAAACATCTCTGTGGTCTTCCTGCTTTGTTTTATTTACAGAAGACTTCATTTTATCAGCCTCCCCCCAGGCCAAAACAGGTCACCCCCAGCCAACATGCACCCTAGGCAGCTGCCTAGGTCACCTAGTACTGTATCTGTCTCTGGTGAAAAATTAAAAAACGTAATTCATGTACTGTAACATAATTATGACAATACACCAAAATATGCCTGAACTTATAAAAAGCTGCAAAGTGCGCATTCTAAATGTCCATGCCTGGGCTAATTCTAAAAATTGCTGCAGAATATATTAGGTAAAATAAGTTTTTGCTGAGAGCAGATATTTGATTTTATTGACAATTATTTGTACTGGTAACCACTGGAATTGATTAACATCTTTAATGTAAAATGAAAGTTTATCTACAACTGGCCAATACCAGTGCCCAAACTCAACAGTGAATATCTATTTAGCACATCTTAAACACACACACACACACACAAACACATGTCTAGACAGAGATTGAAATAGAACATGTATATCTGTATATATCTATATGTTCATGATATGCTAGATAGATATTCATTGTGGAGTTTATAATATATGAAACATAATACAAAAATTCCAGCATTTGCTGTAATTCAACCTTCTTTATTGCAACTTAGTATAAAAAAGAAGCAGACCAGTTTCACCTTAAATGGTCTCATCGGTGCATTTTTTGTATGTTTTCTTATCTGCATTCTGCCATACTCCATCAGAAGCACATGCAACCTTTGTTTGTGTATTTTAAATATATATAGATATACATATATTATATTATATTATATTATACGATTATATGATAGCAGTTGACATTATAGAGTGGATCCTTCACTAGCAAAGTATTTTCCTATATTTTTATTGGCAGCTGTCATTGTTGAGTGCTGTGATGATCGATCATCAGAATGTTGACGGTCGTGTGTGCATGTGGTATGTCTGTTTAATGATAGTAAGTGGGGTAGGAGTGCATGTACAAGTGTCTGTTGGTTAAGGTTAGAGTAATGGCTAGTTAAGGGGCCAGTTTTAGTGTTTATATATATATATATATATATATATATATATATATATATATATATATATATATATATATATGCGTGTGTGTGTATGTGTGTGTGTAATGTATAGGATGTGTGTCCAAGTGTCTTATGTAGCAGTAGTGTTAGGGAAAGGGTGTTTCATAAGGTAAAGTGTAGGAGTGGAGTTACAGGAGGGGCATTGTTAGAGTTTGGGTTGCCTAGCACTCATGAATATGATAGTGTAGGGGGGGGTCAAAGTTACAAAACTGGAATTGTTTTCGTAAATGAATGCCAATATTGTATTTGTGGCTGTATCACTAAAGTACTCACAGTGTGATTTAACTGCAGTAGTCTGTAGCGAGCAGCTTGATATAATTTCGTAGGAGAGTTTTTTTTTTTCCTCAAGTTGAGGGATAGTTCCAAACTCATCTAGCTACAGTTCTATGTCATCATCATTATCTTCAACCCTCTTGTTTCTATTTTTTTAACATGAGGTTAAGTTGTTTTATAAACTGTTGCTCTCTCAATTTAGTGCTTCACTCCTGCCTTCTTTGACAGTCATGCCTAGCTGTTGCCAGTCTCCTCTCACATAATCCATCCATCTTCCTCATTTCCTCTTGTCTTCTTCCTTTTTCTCCCAAATCTTCCTCACCAAAGTATTTTCTGCTTTCTGCACATGTGCCTTAACCACTATAATCTGCTCTCTTTTACCTTGTCTTAACCACCATAATCTGCTGTCTTTTACCTTGCCTTAACCACCATAATCTGCTATCTTTTACCTTGTCTTAACCACCATAATCTGTTCTCTTTTACCTTGCCTTAACCACTGTAATTTACTCTCTTTTACCTTGGCTTAACCACCATAATCTGCTGTCTTTTCCCTGCCTTAACCACCATAATCTGCTCTCTTTTACCTTGCCTTAACCACCATAATCTGCTCTCTTTTACCTTGCCTTAACCACCATAATCTGCTCTCTTTTACCTTGGCTTAACCACCATAATCTGCTCTCTTTTACCTTGTCTTAACCACCGTAATCTGCATTCTTTTACCTTGCCTTAACCACCATAATCTGCTCTCTTTTACCTTGCCTTTACCACCATAATCTGCTCTCTTTTACCTTGGTTTAACCACCATAATCTGCTCTCTTTTACCTTGCCATTGACCTACTTTGGCTTTGTGTGTGATGTCATCATTCATACATAGCTTGCAGTAATTCTACTAATATTTCCAGGACTTCAAACCATCATAGGAATGCCCCAGACAGCTTTTTGGGGACCTTGTCATATAATTTTCCAAGTCTAATATTACCTAGTGGTGTTCTTTCCTCATCTCCAGCTTCTGCTCCGCTGTCTGTCTCACTGCAAACATCAGGCCAGTTGTGCTGCATACTGATCTGAATCTGTACTATATATCTCCCATCTTACATTCTACTATTCAACATATTTGTTTATCAATCACTCTGTCCAGCACTTTCCTGCAGTGAGAAAGATGTTTGATACCTCTGTTCCTCCACTGTGTACACTGGCACTAAAATGCTTATTCTCCAGTCATCTGAGATATACCATAACTAGTATCCACAGGAGCCATTTCTCCCCTAACTTATCCAACATCTCGATCATATCTGCCATGACTTCATCCCTGATTTCATTTTCCTTAGTGCTGTTCTTAGTTCTTCTAGGGTATATTCTTTCTTCCTCTCTCATCATAGACTAAGTATGGGGCAGTACAGCTTCACTGGGGTTTTCTTCCTTCAGAAGCTACTGGAAGTACTTCTTCCCATCTGCCTTTGATGTCCTGTAGACTGATGAGCAGATTGTTGCTGGCATCTGTTAAGAATGGTGTCTGATGACTATCTTTTTTATCCTTTTGTCTTTGCCTTGCAACTTAATAGAGTATCTTTGAGCCATCTGCTGAGTCATTTTCCAGAAGGTGTTAAATCACTTTTGATGCTTTGTTTTTGCTATGGCTACTGCTGTGTTAGCCTCTTTGTTAGCCAACCAGTATTTCTTTTAGCCTGGTCTGTTTTTTCTACACTCCTCATATCTTTTGATAACTTCCTGGAATTCTGCATTCCGTCATTCCACCACCAGGCTTCCTCATGTACCTTATTTCCATACTTAGCTGTACTGCATATCTGTTCTATGTCTTCACACATGCTGATTTGAGATGTCTTATTATTGTTTTACTCCATCTTTTCCCTCTTTTTCCTGGGGTGCTAGAGCTCTAATTATTTCTTTTAACTCTTTTACCTTCACTCCAGTCAATGTCTATGTTTTCAGCCTAGTCATTCTTGACATTAGAGCCTTCTCTGACTACTGCTTGCAGCTGAATGTGACCTCTAGAGGCTTATGCTGTGGTCCAACTGATTCACTGGGGATGAAGTCTACTATGGCCTCCCTTTTTTTTCTTCAGTCACTTGGACACAGGCAGTCCTCATATTCTGTTCTGTCTGTCCCAGTATGAACATTCAAGTCCCCCATTATTAATATCATCTTACGTCATCTTGCTTTATCTATTAGATCCTGCAAATGCTGTCTGAATGATCTCTTTAACTTGCCATCTCAAACCTGCTGTGGTGCATAGGCTGAGAATATGAATACGTCCCTGTCATTACACTGAAGTCTGATTGTCACAAGTCTATCAGTATGATGACATCCCTCATTGTCTTCAGAAAACTGTCCCTCACTTCTCCACACTACTTTTCTAATCTGAACTCCCCATGAGTAGTAGACACCAGACCTCAAGCCAAGTGGCTTTGCAGCACTGCCCTCCCATCATGACTCCTAGATACACAGCATATACAATATTCTCCTTACTATGACATCCTCTTTTAAGCTGCATCCCATCAGTGAACTTACACTGAGTGTGGCAATCCTTAGTTCATGTTTGGCAGGCTGATTGTTTTTATGTCCAGCTTTTGCGCAACAGAGCTATTGCAAGCATACCTCTCAACCTGCAGACATTGAAAACAGTAACAAAGCCCTTTGAGAAATTGAAGCATCCAGCTAAAAATCTGTACAACTAATTAGTATAAAAATTGAGCACTAAATACCACATACCCCTTCCTGCTTCCAGTAGGAATGTGGGTTACAACTCAGAAACACATATTTAAAAGACAGGGAATGACAAAAATGATGGAAAAATATCAGCACATTTTATAAGAGACAGAGAAAAAGCTGTAGTCTTTAAAGAACCACATTGCAAAATTCTGCCACACAAAGTCATTTACTTTTGCTTCTGAGAAAGGGAAATATAAAATGTGTGCCGTCATCTTTAAATTATTAGTGCCACTAATATGTTATTCATAAGGTATGTTTTTTTGTGTACTAGACAGCTTCAAAAGTCATGTGTGATGAGATGGACTCAGAAAATTGAGAGAAGAGGTAAATCAAGCCTGAAAATAGTAACATTCTTCCAAATATAAATACATCATGTGCAAGGATAATTCCAGCCTGTAAAAAACAAATATTCCTTCAAAAAAGGGACAGCTGAGAGGTCTGATACCAGGTTATCCAGGCTGAGCAACTAGACACTGGCTGTCCAGTAGCTTATTTTATTTATTTTTTTTATTTAACATTTGTTAACCGGGAAAGTCCGACTTGGAACAAAGCCAATTTTCAGCGGAGGCCCGGGGAGAAAGGCTCCAGATGCATGTCTTTGTAAGGTTGCTGGTATTTATGGCAGGCACACACTGGCCAAAAGACACACAAAGATCCCATTCATCAGTTAATGCCTATGCTCATTTTTGGCAACATTAGTCAGCCTAATCAGATCATCTCTTTAGTCTCGGCAGAATTCTGTGGTAATATAGTAGAATAATTTTTCATGGCATTAGACCTTTATATGTTTATCAGCTTGAGTGTGACTGCTTACAATGCCTGTCACATGATTTGTTCTTAAGTAACAGTAGAAACATCACATTTTGGAATACTCCATCATCTAGCATACAAAGTCACACAAAACTAGATATACTGAGAGAAAAAGTACTCTTTTATCACAGGAAAAAAGCACCACACAGTGCTACTCTGCCATCTGATTCTCATGTCTCCTCTGTCAAACAGCAGCACACATTACTGGATTCTGCACAACAAAGTCACTGCACCTTTTGATTTGGTTTAAGTGTACCTTACAGGAAACATGCTTCTGGTATACAACATGGAGATGATTTTCACAGCATGCTCGTCACAGCGCTTGGGATGGTAATTTGTACTTTTTGCACTAGCTTCTGTAGGTTTCAGCATCCCTTCTCTGACTGCCATCCCACCCAGGACTGGTTTTGTATGTCATTCTGGTTGTTTGCAGAATGAGGCTCTGATCTCCATAACATTGACAATGGAATTTGGAGTCTCCACCTGCAGTGACACCAAAAACTCCTCTGGAACTCTTAGCATGTTGCTCTAAAGTGGCATCCCCCATGGTTGACTGTTCTGTTGTTATGAAATGTACCTTTTTCTTGGCACAGTGTAGAATATCAGTAACAAACCTGCAGCACTGTTGTAATGTTTAATCACATCTTCACACAACAATGATGTCTTGGACCACAGTCTGTACTCCTGGTCATGTAAAGGCTGGTCAGCACCCCCTCTCTCCAACAGGTACTATTCATGAGTCCTAAGTGTTTGCAACATGACATCATTTTAGTTTAATTAAAAATTGTCCAGCCTCTGCTGTTCACCTCACCCTTCTGACATGCAGAGACCAGTGATCCCATGACACTGAGCTATATCACTGCATATTACTGGGCATATTACTGGGACTGGTAGACTGACAGTTGCAAGAGGTATCCTCCACAGAACATTCAATAATCAGAGGTACAGCTGAGGGAGTATGCTGTATAACAGTTGTAGGGACATATATGGGAGTACATACAGCAGCATACATACCAATGCAGAGCCATAACTAGGGTGAGGTGAAGGGGACAGCTTCTCCATGTGCAAGGTACTGAGTGTATGATCAGCAGATGCCAAACTTGTGGGACTGCACTACAGTACCAGCATTTGTGATCACAAGCTGAAACACTGAAGTGCTCAGTTTTTGAGGATTTAACTGTAATTATTTGTAGCACGCTACTTTATATAGATCTAGTAACAATCGGCTTTCTATAGTTTTAAAGCAAATGAGTTTTTTATCCTATTTTTTATTGTTTTTCAGCTTTGATTTGATGGAGGTGCCAGTATGGGGAAACGCATAGAGTACCAGGTGACCTAGCTATGATTCTGTACCAAAGGGAATGGCAGATATTCCTGCTGCCAACAGTTAGAATCACCTTGACAATTACTGGTGCTTTGACCCTATTGTAGTACTGTGGGGAGAGGATGTGTGTAAGTATATGTTTGCTGTACTTACCAGCACAGACCAACATATGCATTAGACAGGCCATAGCAGTTGTGTAAGAGTGACAGACATATACAGGAAGAGGATGTCCTGATATTGTGGACCACCTTCTAGCCAGTACTTCAAATGTGAGACACAAGGTTTCGATGGTTATGTATGGTGCTCTGACCCAATGGGAAAAGTTAAAACTTAAATGGTAAACCCCCCATTACTGAACTGAAAGCAAGAGCACATGCAACTTCTATGGCTGTCAGGATGGTGGCCCCTATGGAAGGCTCACCTCCCCCAGCTCCTTGTCCTGGGATACCAGTACAGGGGAATGAATTACTCAAGTACAATTGGGGAGTACTGATAGTTATCAGGCATGGGGCAAAATGAATGCACACTTCTATCTATATATATATATATATATATATATATATATATATATATATATATATATATAGAGAGAGAGAGAGAGAGAGGGAGATCGATATTATCTCTATTCCCATAATCACCTATAATTTGGTCATAAAAAATAATGTGCCTGTACTCCTATAATCACCTGCAATTTACATAATATCCAGGATTATTATTTTTCATTGCAACAAGCAATAGTTTTAAGTAGTCTTTGTGTAAAGCTATTTTAGACCAGCTGTATTCCTGTTTTAGATCAAAAGTGTTCACTTAATTGGAATTAATGAATCTGAGCTCATTAGCCTAGTTGGAATACCTTCATTTGCATGAAAGTCATATGACTGACTGACCATTTCATTGACTTTAAAATGCGAAAACCAGAATGTACAGGCATCAAAATGTCGAACATGGTATGGTGGAATCTTATTTTCGACCATGTTTGAACACCACCAAGTAAGTTAAACTGTGTGATCTCGGTGTTAGTATATTTAAGTTGGGGGTGTGGGGGTGCAGGGGTGCTTGCTCCCCTGCAAAACAGTGTTATGGTAGTGTTTTATTTTGTTTTGTGTTTGCAAAACAGTGTTATGGTAGTGTTTCATTTTGTTTTGTGATTATGCATTCTGCGAACATACATTACATTGCAGGATATTGTGCGAATGTACAATGTGCGATTTACATTAACCAGTCGCTCACTGGTAATTTGCAGTTTTTTTTTTTTTAGCTGTGATTTACATGCTGTACTTTCGAACTTAAGGCTGTCGTGCTATTTACTATCACTCAAATAAAGGTATACCACCTAGTTAACACCCACTTATGAAAGCATGGTAATGACTGACTTCCTTAAAAAATACCAAGATAGTTTCAGATTTGTGTACCTAAATATTTTGTATTCAGAATTAGAGTTTTGTTAATCACTTGGTATTAGATTTATTCTCACTAAGGCAGTTCCAATTAAATTAAATCTATATTCCGAATGACTTCCAGACATGAAAATCTTCATGAGCAAATAAGGTTTGTTTCAGTAGCATCACAGAATGTGTGCCATAAGGCCAACAACCTTACAAATGACAATACTGTAGGAAAAACTAATTCCTCTTCCCTTGGAAATATGACAAGACTCAAACTTGTATAATAAGTAACAGTAGCAAGAGAATATTTTTAAAATTTCAATAGGGAAATTATTCTTTATTTTGAGTGAGGTTCTTTATCATAACATATCACACCACTGACTTAATATAAGAGACAGTGATTGTGGCGCTAGCAGATATGTTCAAATTATTTCCATTTCCAACATTGCAGAAAAATGTTAGTTCATAATAGATTGATATATGTTTACTTCTTTCAAATAAAAAATTCAGCACAAAGACAATGACTGCCAGTTTAGGAAGAACTCATGTTGGAAACTCCAGGCAGGGCTTACTTGAATGAAATGACCCTTTACTATTGCACTGGTGCACAGTTGCATTCGCTGATTGGTTTGTGGTCCATCAGGTATATTTTTCATAATATCATGCATCAACGTTTTTCTTTGTGAATTCAGAGGATAAATAAGTCTAACACATATCATGCACATCCCATTACTAAAGTAATGTATGTATCTGTTGTGTGGCATTTTTTAGAATATTTTAGTAGAGACATATAGATATACACACACACACACACACACACACACACACACACACACACACACACACACACACACACACGTGGATTTCATTGAAAATTTCATAATACAAATCAGTAAATATCAGTGTTACATTTCAAATGACTTATCATAAAATAACATACTATGTCACCTTAATGTAAGAAGACACATAGGCAGGTTACATGCATCATCCTTAAGAAAAAGTAATCCCTTAACTAACCCCTGCTGATATCAGAGGAAAAATGTTTGATGCATTCATATAAAATTCAATTCATTCCAATGGGAATTTTAAAGGCCTGTCATGATTCTGACTTGCATTCAGAACTATATTCCTTTTAAATCCCATTACTTCAAGACTTATACAGCAAGACATTGACCTTGAGACTCTCCACATCTTAGCTGCTACCTATAAGCCCTATGACCATATCCTAACCAATCGCAGAGCCTGTCTTTGACACCCACAGCTCCCATGGCATACTTAAACAAACTATTATCCCCCTCCATTCATCCTAACTCTATTCTTCTTGGGAACTTCGACTCTCCATAAATAAACTGGGAAACTTGCGCTACTACATAGAAGTATACATAATGTTTCCTAGATTTTAATCAATGTAAACTGTTTAGATCAGATAGTGCTCTCCCCAGCTAAGGGCTCATGAATACCAGCTCTTTCTTCACAAATATGACCCTATTATTTCACACCTATAATTACCCAATCATTGGTCAGATCTCACCACCATTCAGCAGTATTTACCATGAGGGTCCAACCCAACTTGCCCATAAATCCTAAGGTCATTAGGGATTTTCCAAAGACAAATCTACTACAGTTAGCTGATTATGTGCTGTAACTAAAGAACCCCACCCCCTTGAGGACCCCGTAGTAAACACTGCTACATTTACAGTTTCATTTTACATCTTAATGTAAACATAGAGACATCCATCCCTATCAGGCACAAATATAATGATACATTTGGGAATAAACCTCAATGGTGGAAACCTAGTGAAAACTGTATATTAGATGGGAAAAAGCTCCATGACTTGAGAAGTAAACTATATACCTCACACTCCAAAACTAAACTTAAGAGATTAAACAAAGAACCTAGGCAGAAAATCCAGTCTTCCAAGAATAAATATAAAATCAGAACTGCCACCTCTCTAAAGGACAACCATAAAATCTTTTTCAGCTATGTCAGATATTTTAGAAACACAGTAACCAACACTGCACTAAACTGATGCATAACAATAGTACATACTCAGACTCTGAGGACATAGCAAATATATTAGCAGGTAAATTTCTCTCAGACCTTACCCCAATGCCCCCACTGTCCCACCACTACATGCCATCATGTCTGTTTCCACCCCATAGATCACTTTGGATCAGGTCTTAAGGACATTGGTCAAAGCCATGATCCCTAGTTAAAGCCAAGATCACTAATATCATATGTTCAAATAATGTTTCAGTATAAAGCTCCATTTCACCCACTCACTACTAAATCTGTTCATCCTCAGTTTAGAAAATGGCTTTGTGACAGGAATGTGGTGAACAGTTGTGGTTACCCCTCCTCAAGGGTGAACCCGCTACTGATACTGGCAACTACAGACCAATAAGTATCACTAGCCTTATTTATAAAGTAATTCAGCCCATCATTATGGATGTCATAAATAAAGATATTGTCAGTTTACATTTCCTGGACTCAGTTTGAACTATTAAAAGGAGAATCCTGTCTATTAAACTTCATTGACTTAAAATGTCACTGATTCATTGGATGGGGCAAATCAGTACATAATGCTTACCTTAACCTTGTAAAGATATTTGATACCATTACAGTCTGACATTATCAACAAACTAATAAAACTAAATGTGAATCCTTATGCCCCCCACTGGATAGCAAACTATATCACTGACAGAATCCAATCAGGACTGGTGGCATGTTGTTCTCTAAGAGGCTAATTATTACTGATATTTACCTCTCTGATATTAAAGTTTATCTTAATGGTCTGTGGCTGAGCCAGTTTGCTGATGATTGCAAATTTGAAACTATCATCAACTCTCCAGGGGACTCTCAGATCCTCCAAGGAAGCCTAACATGTACAATCCTGTGGTATTAAAAAGTATAGCATTGTGTCCTTTATGAAACAAGATCATCCATGTACAGATCACATAACTGGCTAGCCCTTCGAGACTGGAACATTCATTAGCGACCTGTGCACATCTGCAGATAATGAGACACTATATATTTATTGTTGTCAGAAAGGCATTCTACTTAGCTCAGTTGATAATTAAAGGTATGTTTTTAGGTCCAAGAAAGCTATCTCACTCTACTCCTCCCTCATTAGGCTCATAATATAATATAATGCTTCCTTTGGTATATATCTGCCCAAACACATGATACATCTTGACAAATCCCAGTGCTTCCTCTACAAGAGGATCAAGGGCATGATTTCCATGAGATACACAGATCACCTTAAGGTACTATTTCTCTTTATCTCATACAGATTCCTAAGACATGACTTCTGTCTTGCCTACATGGCCTTAAAATGTCACAGTCATGTGTGAATTCCTGCAAATTCACAAAACCTGCAAAATCATGAACACCTATTCAAGATCTAAGCCTCTACTGTAACATAAACAGAACTTGCTGAAAAGATAATATTCTGTTCTTTCAAAGAATTCCTCTCCACTGAAGTAGACTTCCCACTGTATTAAGCAAAGTAGCTCCCTAATCCTCTTCTGACACAACCTAGATGAGTGAATGGGTAATCACAAATTTACTCCAGGATTGGCAAGCCTATCCCTTTTGGAAAGATGAAGCATGTAGTAAACTTTATGGTAATTATGCTACAACTGATCTATCCAGTCAATAGCCTAGTAACCTATATGAGGTCATATCTGGTATAAACTGTATGCAAACCTAAAATTTCAGACCCATAAATTTTAATTCTATCTCTGCAGCACAGTGATAAGGACTACTACCCAAGCATTGTATCTTATATTATCTAACTGAAAAACATAATAGTAAAATTGAAAATTATCATAATTGGATACTATGGCTGAATACCATGAGACAAAAGACTTGGAACCCTCTAGCTGGTATAGCCTTAGCAGAATAGAAATCTAGCAACAAATCCAAACTAACATATGAAGCATATAATGCAACTTATTTGCTCAAGAATTCTGGACAAAGCCAAAAAAATGAGAGACAAAAGACCAAAACCTACTGTAATTCACTTTAAAAAGCTGGTAGGACAACATGTGCTGTATTAACACATGCTTTCTGAACAATACGAAATATGAAACTCTAATATCTGGTATCATTGACTGAATATAATCTTCAGTGACTTAACTAAAAAATCAAATGCTTTATAAGAGAGTAAAAATAAGAGGCAAATTCAGAAACCTTCTGCAGTATTCTGGAGAGTCGAGGGGTATGCCCTGTTTTATGGGGTTAGTGATTTAAAGATAAACATCCCCCAAATGCACAGTCATTCCATGCAGTCATGGTTGATGTTATCAAATGTGCACTGGGGTTGAGCATTATGAGGCAAAAACATTTGGACCTTTTGCTTTTCATCACCCTGTCCCAGCTGGTCTAAATGAAAATGGAAAATACAAAAATGAAGTTGTTTGTACACAAAACAGCTCATTCTCACTATTGAAACATGTAGAAAAATCCAAATTAACACAGGGCCCGATCCCCCTACCAAATATAGGAAAACTCACTGATAAAAAAATAAACTAATGGACTGAAATGACAAGTTCTGAACAAATATTAAAGGATAAAATAATTAATGTGAGCAAAATAAGAATCTACATCAGAACAGTCAGAAGTTTTTATAGGTCATCACATTCCCACCATATTAATGAGCAATGTCTGAGATTTACATTACATTTATATAATTTTATATAATTTATGAACCCATATTTCACAGTTCTTTTGAGAGAGCAAATGATGAAGCAAAAAAAAATGTTAGGCAAAACATCCTCAGTTTTTCCTTAAGCATGAATAAATGGGATATGCAAAAATAATGAGTTCAACCACTAAGGATGTCATGTTTTTCAGCAAGAGAAATCCCATAAGTGGACAGGAGTTATCACTATTCTTATAAAAGGGCAACTAAATTGTAACCCCTATAAAAAATAACATCCTGCTAGCAAAATCATTCAGAAGCCTACACAGTGCAGATAAGTCCCCATAAATCACTAAAGTTATGAGGCCTTTACATACATCCTAGTAAACTCAAAAAAGTATCAGAAACTCATTAAATTAGTCCATTCCTTCTTCCAAACCCCCAACTCACTATATTTATTCATCAGAGTATCTGTAATAGTAAAGCTGCCTCCTCTGTAGCCCTCAATCTGAGTTCAGACTGGTCACTTCACCTAGTCTGTCCCTACTTTTTCTGCTTTCCTTACCTTCACCTGTGGTTGGTTACAAGAATTACTGCTTCTAAAGCCATTTCGAAATACAAAGCAGATATAAGTATATATTTTTTAGCTCTAACTGTTTCAGTGATATTTAACAATCCTGTGCTGCTCTTCGGTTGTAGTTTTTAACAGTAATCTGCAATAGCTGTGTTTTGTGAACATATCTCAATGTTAAGTTCCAAGGTTTCTTTATTTGTCTTTACTTCTGTTCTGATTCAGTCTCCATTTTTTTCTCCCACCGACTCACCCAGTGGTTGTGTTCTTAAAACTTGGTGGCTTTTGAGTTGCCAGCCTCTACTATAAATTTGATATTGAACACTCCTCCCAGTCCCATAGCATCAGCTCATTCTGTTGTGTACAGTGAGATCATTTGGAAAGGCCTACCTCCTTAGTCTTTTAACCTTGAGTTATCTTCTATTTCCTTCCTTCCTACTTAACTAAAAAAAAAACTTTATTCAGCTGCTTTTGCTGTATTTGTGTCCCTTAGTTTCCTCCTTTTGTACACACTTTATTCAACTGTGTTTACTGTTTTGTGTCCATGCCTACTTTATTACTTTATTTTGCTTTTACTGCTTGTTCTTAAAGTGTTCAACTGCATTTATTACTGCTTGTTAGTAGCCTGATTAAATTGTAATTGTTACTCTAAGTGTGTTAGTTTTGGTTAAAGGACTTGGGCTTCAGGCCAGTTATTTTTCATTAAGAAGGTTTGTGGTCTGCACTCTTGTGGGAGGAGAGGAGAGGATATGCTCTGCCCTTCTGAGCTGGGAATTGCTGGGTGACAGCCTATTGTGCCTGTTATTCTAAGTGTCTTTGTTCTGGTTTAAGCACTTGGGCTCCAAACCAATTATTTTACATTAGGAAGATTTGTGGTATAGACTCTTGTGGTGGAAGAGTATAGCCTACACCCTTCTAAGCTGGGAGTTGCTGGTTGAAGGCTCATTGTGTCTGTTATTCTGAAAGTGTCATAGTTTTGGTTTAAGCACTTGGGCTTCAAACCAGTTACTTTACATTGGGAGGGTTGTGGTCTAGATTCTTGTGGCGGGAGATTGTGGCCTACACCCTTCTAAGCTGGGAATTGCTGGTGAAGGCTTATTGTGTCTGTTATTATAAGTGTCTTTATTCTGGTGTAAGCACATGGTTTCCAAACCAGTTACTTTACATTAGGAGAATTTTTGTGATCTAAACTCTTGTATCAAGAGAGGATAGCTTACATGCTTCTAGCTGGAAATTGCTGGTTGAAGGCCTATTGTGTCTGTTATTCTGAAGTATCTTAGTTCTGTGTTAAGCACTCATGCTCCAAAACCAGTTGTTTTACATTAGGAAGGTTTGCTGTCTAGACTTTTGTGATGGGAGAGTGTGGCCTATACCCCTCATTGCTGCAAACTGCTGGTTAATTGCTGTATCATTTAAACTACTTTCTGCTGTTGTGACTGTGATGTTATGCACTTTGAAGTTCTAGTACTTCTGTATTTTATAGCATAGGCAAGATTCAGACTCATTGAATCTAGAATGTTTGGCATCACTTGAGTACTAAAACCAGCTCTTCTCTGAGATACTGAAATAACTGAGGCATCCGTTGCTTCCAACTAACTATAAGTGTCTGTTTTTGACCTAATATTGCACTTTTAATTTGTATTTGCATTCCATTGTCTATTTGAATTGTCTGAACTATTTTTTGTTAAATTTTACTGTACACTGTACTAGTTCAGCTGTACTACCTCACACTTCCAAGTTTGCTATTTCTGGGTCTGTTTTGCAACTCTGAGCATCAACTTCAAGCCACCTTTATTTGTGAAGGCCCTTCTGCACCCTTGTGTGAGGAGAGTGCTGTCTGGGTCCCATCTAAATGAGGGTGATTGGACTAGAGCTCACAGAGAGCATTCTCATTGGCTAGTTTGAGCTAAAAAGGCTATTTTCTTGTTTTATTTAAGCATCAAGTTTGTACTTGTCTGTGTGTAGTGTTGTATCGTGCACTGCTGCATAGCAGTGGTTGCATAGCGGTGGTTACCATTGGTGGTTATAGAAACAAATATTTTGTTTGCTAAATTTTCCCTTAGCATTTTACTTGTGGTCCTCCAGATGTGGCTCACAGCCCTGCTCTACTTTCAGGTGGAACACTAAGCCTAGCCTCAGAGGTACCAACTCACCTTTCACTCACTAGCCACTCCTAAATGTGACCTCTTTTCCTAATATAAATTTATCTGTCACTATGGGTAAGCAATTTCCCACAGTTTCTCTAGCCAGCTTGGTCAACATGGGCATCCTGATGCAGTGTAACAGCTGCCTCATGTTCACTGACAACCCTGTACTCCTAGTCCACACAAACACGATGTGTGAGAGATGCAACTATATTAAGAACCTTGAATCCATGCTCTCTCACACACCAGTCAGTACATATGACATTGAACAGGTTGCCAACATGCACACCTCACCTCCTACTCCACCCAAACCCACATCACACAGACCTACATAGGCGGAGGTCCTTACCAGAAACCTACCTAAACACCAGAGACCTCCCAAACACAAGCATAAGGATGCTGCACACATAATACTTCCTCTGCAGAGCACATTACACATAATAGCTCATACACCAGTGTCTCACGGGGCAAGCCCTTAAGGCAAAACACAAAATTAAACATATTAGTCACAGGTGATTCCACTGTGAGACACATTGATGTCCCTCTCACCAGGTTGAATAAGGAAAAGGTCACAGTCAGCTGTCTATCAGGTGCCAGGATACACTACACATGCACTCAAGTCTGTCAACAACCGGTACTGTTATGACTCCTTCATAGTCCAACTTGAGATATACCTCTCTTGACTATATGAAGAGAGACATGACTGAGCTCTTAGACTATGTGTCACAAGCACATATGTCTCTAGCCTTTAGCAGCATTTTACCTTCACCAAGGATGATGCCTCAATAAAAACACAAAATGACTGACTTCAATAATTGGCTTAGCTTCTGGTGTCATTCTAAGTGATCCACTATCTGTCAGCCTGGGATGACATATCGACAGACCTCAATGTTTTGCCAGACATGGTCTTCATCTGTCACCTATGGGATGTTGGCTTCTGGCTAAGACTCTTGCCACCTCCTTAGTGCTTTCTTAGGCAGAGGCTCAAGGACAAAATTCCCAATGTAAAAGCCCATCTAAAAACAACCTCAAGGTTATGCTGCTAAATGCTAGGAGTCTCAACATGAACTGCACTCACTAGAAGCTGTCCTCACCTTGGAAGACGCAGACATTTGTGCAATCTCGGTGACCTGGTTCAAGGCTGTGAAGAGCACCACAGCCATACTGGGTTACACCTCCTTCCAGACATTCAGACCTCAAACTGAAGGTATGAAAACTAAAGGAGGTGGTGTATCAATATTCATTAAAGATAAATACACTTCCAGATTGGTTGAACAGTATGATTCCATGGAAACACTTCAGGTGTAACTAACTGATGGTAGAACACCTATTCAAGTCATTGTCAACTACAGGCCTCCCTCCATGAATAAGGACACCAACTCTGCCTATTTGGATCTACTTGAGTCTATAAAGATACATCAAAACACCATGGTTTTTGGGTGACTTTAGCTACACATCCATTGACTGGGTAAATTACTTGTGCTCAAATGCACTTGCCCAAAGGTTCCGCGACTTCATTAACTCCAATGCCCTGGATCAGCTGATTGACACCCTCACAAGGGGTGGCAACATCCTGGATCTGGTGCTCATCAATATGGGTGACCACTGTAGCACCAGCACTCTGAGGTCCTCCCCGGTGATATCTGACCAGAAATCAGTCTCATTTGAAGTAACTATCACACCTGACCCCCCTTCTAGCAGCAATTAAACTAAAAAATGTCTCTAAAGCAGATTATAACCTCTTGTGGGATGGTATAAATAGTTTCATTGCACCTCCTTCCTCAGATGGAACTGGCAACTATGCCGAGGTCTACACCAATGCTTTATACAAACACCTTTATAACTGCACTGACTCAGCCATACTGAATAGGACCAAAACAAGCTCCTCCAGGAGGAGCAAACCTGCCTGGTGGAAAACTGCCATTAACAGGCTTTACAATAACAAGGTGAAATTACTGTCTAAGAGTAAGAGGGAGCGAGCCCTCCTAAACTGGAAACACTCCCGCCTCAGTTTAAACAAGAAAATAAGACTTCTTGTGAAGTCTCCCAAAGCAAACTAAGTCAAAATTATCTTCCTCAACAAAGGACAAACACAAGGCATTCTATAGTTACATCCGTAACCTAAAAGGAAAGGCCCAAATTTGTGCTGAGCTGGTAGTTAATGATAACCACATATACTGAGCCTGTGGACATAGCTAACCTGTTGGCCAACAGGTTCTGTGAAAACTTCTCTCCCCTGTCCCTGCCACACGTAGCCCATGACATCCCTACCACCTGTCCCCTACCTTGTATCTCTAAAGAGCAGGTCATAAATGCCCTTGCTAAGGCTAAAAACACAACATCTGTGAGATCTGATAACATCCCAGGCTACATCCAACATGGGATCCAACATGAATTAGCAACACCACCGGGTACTCTTTTTAATCACAGTCTAAGCACTGGCTTCATACCAGCTGAATGGAAAACAGCCACTGTTAATCCCTTGAACAAAGGTGGTACCCTATGAACTATAAACTAATAGCCTGACTAACCTTATCTACAAGGCCATGGAGCGAATCATCATGGACCTTATCAACAAAGATATAGATAATCTCCAAACATTTGACCCTACTCAGTTTGGATTTGTCAAAGGGAGATCATGCCTGTTAAACCTGGTGGACTTTTTTGAGACAGCCACCAAGGCCCTGGATGAGGGGAAATCTGTGCATACAGCCTATCTGGACTTAGCCAAGGCATTTGATACTGTCCCCCACTCAGACATCATTGACAAACTCACCCATCTAGGCATCAACCCTTATATCATTAGATGGGTTGCTAACTGGCTCCACTGATAGAACTCATATAGTCAAAATAGGGGACTCCACCTAAAACAGCAGACCTGTAACCAGTGGTGTTCCACAGGGATCAGTCCTGAGACCTCTACTGTTTGGAATCTATTTCTCCGAAGTACAAGCAAAAACTAAAGGTCTGTGGCTGACAACGTTTGCTGATGACTGCAAACTGGGAACAGCGATCAAATCTCCAAATGATGTCAACATCCTATAAGAGGGTGATAACAAACAAATGATTGGTGCCAAAGTGATGGCCTTAAACTCAATGCAAAAAATGTATTATCATTCCTTTCAGTAAAAGCGATGCTCCTGCTAACTAGCACATCAATAGCAACACCTTAAGTATGCACTCAGTAGTGAGAGACCTTGGCAGACAGGTTGACAGCAACTTTACCTTTGACCACAATGTCTCCACAGTGGTAAGAAGGGCATTCTATATTGTTGATCTCATAAGTAAGGGCATTGCCTCCAGAAAAAAAGAAGTTATAACCTCCCTGTACTCTTCCCTCATCAGGCCAATAATTGAGTACAACTCCCCTTTTGGTATGTACCTTCACAAGCACCTATAGCAATTGGAGAAACCACAAAGGTTCCTCATAAGGAAAATTCAATGTCTTCAGCATCTGTCCTATGGGGATAGTCTGAAATCACTGTCATCTTATTCTCTTTCATACAGACTACTCAGAGATGATCTCTGTCTTGCATACAAGGCAGTCTCTGACCCTGCTTTATTGGAAATGCTGCATATTGATAAGTCAAATGGTACATGGGTTACTTACTTTTAAACCTTAACCTGGTATGTTATATTAATAAAATGTGCTGGAGGGACAGATTTGTCTCCCAGAGGTTACCACACCTTTGGAACAGACTCCCACTTCATGTCAAACAGAGCACCTCATTAGCCCTCTTCAAACGCAATCTGGACGATTGGATGGATGACCATAAATTCACCCCAGGGGTTTCACCTATGTCCCTATTGGACAGGGGCAATAGGTGCTGATCATGGAAATAAGGGTAAGAACTTGGCTAGGCTTGTAAGGGCCCTAGGGCCATTAGCCTAGTAACTTCCTATGATCCTATGATCCTATGAAGTATTTGGATTCAATAGTGGATGTGAAAAATTAATGACATAATGCAAATGCAGCAATGCATCCATGAACAATAATATGTTTGCTAGTTTTTAGGGCTCTGGACAGTTAATGCCACTAAAGAGAGCTAACTACTAACAACTGCATAACTAAATAAGCACATCACAGATCAGTGGAAGGGACCACCCCGTAAACCTGGGTGAGGATAAAAGGATATATGGCGACTGACTGGCATTGCTATCATCAAATGCCAAATCAATGAAGAAGAATTGACAACAATACACAATTGTCAAAAATAAAAGAAATAAATAAAATGTTTTTGCAGGGGTTAGGCCTACACCCCAACATATTTGCAGATCAAATTATACCATCTCAAAGATCACACAGTCACAGAGGTTAGAGGAATGTTTCTTTATCCCCAATCTTGAATCATATTTGACTTTGTTTACTGTGAGTGATTAAAGCAGTTTATGCTGAACTTAAATTGATGGCACAACACTCAACAATGGTGTCATTGATGAAAACAGGCACTCTGTTAAAATACATTCCTTTCCAGATAAGCTAAGAACAATTGTTATCCTCCCTTTCAAAGGAATATCATAAGTATGCTTAATGCATCTGTGTGAGGGGCATATGAAAAATTAGAAAAATATCTGTCACTTTTTTCACATCCTCTATAGTCAGTCATATTTTCACACCTCAAAGCTGAAATGAAAGCTAAAGGAATAGCTGTAATGTATTTCAGCATAGTACCTAGTTTCTACAGAATTCTGTTGATATGCCGGCAATGCCTGAGATTTCATTATATTTTTATCCAAAAAATATAATTTATGAACCCAGACTTCAAAGTTCTTTTGAGACAGAAAATGATGAAGCAAAGAAATTGGTAGCCAAAACATCCTCAGTTTTTCTTGTCTTAGACTCATACAGTTCTTAAACCTACCCCAGAAATAAACATTTTTAATGTTATACTGCACATCGTTTTCTGAACACTTAAGTTTTGACTCCTAACAATAGTGCACGGGTCCCACAAATGTCATTATTTATTTATTTATTTATTTATTTGACATTTGTTTACCGGGATGGTCTGTCTGGGTCTATAGAACCCATTTCCAACAGAGGCCCGGGGAGAAAGCTCCACATACAGTTCATAGGTTCATAGGGTGGTACTAGGCTATCCGTCCTAGGGCCTATACAAGCCTAGCCATAACAATTCCCTGGCTATTTCTTCCCACACTATTTACTTCCCTGGACCCCTGTCTAGCAGGGCAGCTGACGTGATCCCGGGGTGAATTTCCTTTCTCCCATCCAATCATCAAGGTTCCTTTTGAAGAGGGCCAAAGAGGCACTCTGCTTGACATATATGGGCAGTCAATTCCAGAGTCTGGAGAGTCTCTGGGTCAGGAACCTATTCCTCCAGCATGTTTTGTTTATTGTGATGACAAGGTTTAGATCCCTGGAGCATGTGGCTCTGAGGGATTGGGATTTCTTTAAGTAGAGCATGTTCAACAGCTCTGGGTGGACATGGCCTTTTATGTTAAGCAGAGATTGCCTCTGAGTAGATGATATGCGACAGAGTATAGCTGGAGTTTTTTAAGGTGGTCAGCATAGGGCATCTGCTTTAGGCCTGTGATTCTTTTAGTGAGGTATTTCTGTGGCCTTTCCAGTTGTTGCAGATGTCTTGAGAGAGACATACCAAATGGGGCATTGTATTCTATAATGGGTCTAATGAGGGATGAGTACAGTGGGACAATGACCTCCTTTTTTCTGAAAGCCCTTCATGATGAGGTGTGCCACACAGAAAGATTTCCTGACTGTTGTGGCGATGTGGTTATCGAAGGTGAGACCACTGTCTATCTGTGTCCCTAAATCTCTTATCACACTTTTAGTGTTTAGTCTACTGCCACTTATGTGGTAATTTACTAAACCCAGTCCCATCATATATTTATATGATCTGAGGAAGAACATATCAAAAGCGCTTATTGTAGAGATAAAGGGACTTTGTTTTAAATTTTTTGTTGCTTATTGGCATTTGTTCTCATTCGACCGGACCTGCCTATTTAGCGTGTCAGAGATACACTTGATATGACCATATCGTAAAGATCAAGGAACTTTGTTTTTAAACATTAGTTGCTCATTAAAACTTGTTTTTAACTGACCAGACTTGCTCATTCAGCATGTCAGTGATACATTTCACATGACCGTGGTGGTGCAGTGTGCTTGTTTTTTTTCTACATATTTACTACTACTTGCCAGCACCGTAGCCATGGTGAATTCTTTTACTTCATTATGTGGTAATTTACAGGTACATGTTTTTTCCCATAGGGGATAACTATACATTTCTTGGCATTGAGCTTAAGCCCATGGCTCTGGCACCAAGCATCTGTTTCTGTAAGGCCCTTTTGCAGAGTATCCACATCATTTGGAGAATCAATAATGGCTCCCATTTGGCAGTCATCTGCGAACTTTGTTAGCCAGAGTCCCTTAGTGTTGGCCTGTACTTCAGAGAAGTAGATGCCAAACAAGAGCAGTCTCAGGACTGAACCCTGAGGTACTCCACTTGTCACTTGTCTGGAGCTGAATTTGGAGTTGGCTACTTTTACAGTGTGGGTTCTGTCAGTAAGCCAGTTGGCAACCCATTGAGTGACGTAGAGATTAATACCCAGCTTAGTAAGTTTATCTATGATTCCAGCATGGGGGATGATGTCAAAGACCTTGGCGAGGTCCAGATAGCCTGTGTGGACCACCTTACCCTCGGCCATGGCTCTGGAGACTGATTCAAAGAAGTCAATCAGATTCAGGAGACAAGATCGGCCCTTCACAAACTCAAACTGGGTGGGGTCCAGTGTTTGAAGGTTGCCAATGTCTTTGTTTATAAGTTCCATGATAATACGTTCCATGGCCTTGGAGATCAGGTTCATCAGACTGATGGGGTGGTAGTTCCCAGGATCCAAGGTGGATCCTCCCTTGTGGAGTGGGATAACTGTAGCTGTGCACCACTCAGTGGGCATGAAGCCTGAGGTGAGGGTATGATTAAACATGACACTTAGGTGAGGTGCCAGTTCATTTTGTAGTTCATGTAGTACACAGCCCGGGATGTCATCTGTTCCCATGGATGCTGTATTCTTAGCTTTGGAGAGTGCATTTTTTACCTGTGTGGCTGTTATTACCAGAATTTGTCAATCTTCTGGTATTGAGATGGGCCATTTAGGGGGTGAGAGGGGAGTGAGTTGGCACTAAATCGATCTGCCAGGATATTGGCAATATCCTTGGGATCAGTATATTTAATGCCATTCTTTTATAGCCCAGAGCAGATCTGAGCATTGCCATTTAGAATCTTGACATAGTTATAGAATGCCTTGTGGTTGTCTTTGGAATCTTTGCCAGTTTTATTTTTGTAACTAGCTTTGGAGGATTTTATGAGGGATCTCAGCTTCTTACTGAGGCTGGTAAGGGAGCTTTTTGCATCCTGGGATTTTCCTCTTTTCTTCAACAGTTTCTTCCTTTTGTTGTAAAGTTTGTTTATGGCAGGGGACCACCAGATTGGCTTCCTTTCTTGGGAGGAGAGTATCTTGGTTCTATTTGGGATGGCACGATTCATGCATGAGTGGATGTGCTTGTACAGTGCCTTAGTGTAGGATTCAGCAGTCAAACTTTCAGTTCCCATCTGCATGGGTGTCATGAAGTTTGCCACTTATGACTTGAGTAGCATGAATTTGGCTTTGGAGAAGTTTTTTATGGATGTTTCCCTACTGGGGGGGGGGGGTGTTGATGTTAAGGGTGATTAGCTTATGGTCAGACCTGACCAACGAGGGGGTGACCATAGGTGTGGAGCATCGATTTCCCATGTTGGTAATGACCAGTTCTAGGATATTGGAGCCCCTGGTGGGACTATGGATTAGTTGATCCAGGGCATTGGAATTTATGAATTCCAAGAACCACTGGGCAAAGGTGTTGGTACACAAGTAGTTTTCCCAGTTAATGGCAGGGTAGTTGAAATCACCCAGTATTAGGGTGTTTGGTTGTATCTTAATATTTTCCAGTATGTTTAGAAAGGTGTAGTGAGAATCTTGGGGCATGATGGGGGATCTGTAGCAAGCTACAATTTGGATTGCAGTCTTACCTAGTGTTAGTTGCACCTGGAGACACATTGTGTTGGGCAACTAGCATGGTGGTGTGAATATCCTTGGTGAATATGGACACTCCTTTACTTTAGTGTTTTGGTCCCGGTGTGGTGGCCGAAAAGTGTGGTAAGAGTTGTAGCCTGGTATTGCAGGGGTGCTCTCTAGAGCCTTGAACCAGGTCTCAGTTACTGCACAGATATCAATATTCTCCATTTTTAGGAGTGCCTTGAGAGAGTGCATTTTGAGGTTTAGACTTCTAGCATTGAGTAGCATTACCTTCAGATTTTGCATGCTTGTACAAAACAAATACAGTATAATCCAATACAATACAAATTACATTAGAAATACTTTGCAAAAATAACTTGAAAGAACAAACAATGTTACAAGATGTTGTAATATATTACTACACATCTAGACAAACATTGCAGACAATAATAGTCACTCTCACCATACACGCTGTAGATAGTGTCCAAAAAATAATACGTAGGTAGTGCAATGTGTGACAATGACTGTTACAGTACATGAAAAATAGAATGTTAATTTCAGTTAGGAAAATAGCAGCCAGAAAATTAGTGATGAAGATAGTGAGAGAGAGCGCTATGAAAAATAGAAGCAATAAAGCCTGGGCAGTAGCTTAAGGATATGATATAGAAGCGGAGAAGGAGTTAGAAGAGCCTTAGGATCTTGCAGTCTGTGAGAGATTGAAATGTGACAGAAGAGGACAATGAGGCTAGTATGGAAGAAGAGGAAGACCTGAGCATTAGGCAGGCTATATGCAGGAGCAGAGTCATGTATTTTTGAGATGATTTTTAAAGAGGTTTTGAAATGGGTTAGGTCAGGCATAGACCTGGTATCTAGAGGTAGTGAATTAAAAGTATAGGGCCAGGGTACGAATACAGAGAGTGACCTGGTTTTCTTGTGGGTTTTGAGATAGCTAAGAGATTTTTGTCTTCTGATCGTGGGGATCAATTTGGTGTAAGGTTTCACTAGATTGGCTAGTACAGGGCAGGCAGTTGGCTTGAAAATAAGGTTGTGCAAGGTGGATAGCTGAATAAAGGCAAGCTGGTTGAGGAGTTCAAGCCAGTTTAGTTCTAGTAGCAGTTTACAGTGATGTGTGTGATATTTAGAGTTTGTGGCAAACTTTGCAAATTTGTTGTAGCACTGTTCCATCTTGCTTAGGTTAGAAGTTTGTAAGTTAGTTAAGATAGGGGCACCATAAATAATGGAAGGAAGTACAAATGTTTTTGCAAGGGTGGTTTTGGTCACTGCAGTAAAGAAATGTTTGTTTCTATATAAGAGTCACAGTTTTTGATTAGTTTTCTTTATATTCTGTTTACATGGGAGTCAAATAAAAGTTTATTGTCAATGATAACGCTTAGAAGTTTGGTTTCCTGCACTGTTTTTATGATAGTTTTGTCAGATGGAAGGATGTTGACATTATCAGTGACAGGGAAGGTGTTTTGGAGATGAAAGAGTACTAGTTTTGTCTTCTTTGGATTAAGAAAGAGTTGGGTATTCCACATGGTGTGTCATAATGATACATTGAGCAGCTCCAGCTATGTCACATGATATGAGATATCATTAATAATAGTACCTGTTTGTTAACAAGGTAGGCCCACTGGACAATCGGTCCCTTTACAGGGGTAACCCAGGAGGAGTGTCTGGTTAAGTAACTGCTCAAGGTTGCACAATAGGCAAATTAAGGATGAGGGAATCAGTCACTGTACCACAGGAATTAAAGCTCACAGCCTTGACCCTCTGAGCCAGCTGCCAGACAATGATACATGGTGTCATAATGAAGTGTAGTTTAGCTCCAGTTATACCACGTAGTGTGATATGGTGGGTGGCAAATTTCCTTTTATAGATTTACTTATGTCAATCTTACATAAATCAGGAAAGTTTAAATGTCCCTTGAACTTTTTGGTTGTTTGTAAATCCTGCCATCAGCCATGGCTTGAACATTCACTACACATCCAGCACACAGTGATAACTTTTAAACAGTACTGTAATTCTTTTCTCCAGTAATCCTGCTGGCACACCATAGGTGATACTTGACTGAAGTAGTGTTAAAATATGTGGCCAGTGTTACTCAGTATTTCTATTTTGTTTGCAGCTGCCAGTTGTGAATGCAGCATTATTAAATTGCTGCAACAAACGGCAAATACATTTAATTTATTTTCAAAGGTTTCTAAAACATAAGTCACATTATACAATGACCCCCCATTAATATTCCAAAACGTGCACGCTGATTGGTCAGCGTGCATGTTGTAAATCAGAGTTATAGTAATGGAAAAATGTCCGGTCGCCCGGACTTTTTCCATTAGTATAACTCTTTTTTTTTTTTTTTTTTTTACAGCAATGGAGAATGCAAGATCTCCTTTGCTTTTTACAACCTGTCTCACTATGTTAAACATGTTTAACATAGCGAGACAGCTTTAAAAAAAGCAACGGAGAATTTTCATTGCGTTTTTTAAAGCTGTCTCGCTATGTTAAACCCATTTAACATAGCGAGACACTTTAAAAAGCAGCAGAGATCTTGCTTTCCCCGTTGCTTTTTTTCAAAACTGTCTCGCTATATTAAATGGGTTTAACATAGCGAGACAGCTTTAAAAAAAGCAACGAAGATTCTCCGTTGCTTTTTTTTAAAGCTGTCTCACTATGTTAAACTCATTTAACGTAACGAGACAGGTTGTAAAAAGCAATGGAGATCTTGCTTTCTCCATTGCTTTTGCCCACAGCTCTGATGTACTGTGTAAGTACATCAGAACTGCCCCAGAATACCAGACAGCTGCAGAAGGGCAGCAAGGAGGCATTATACAATGCCATTATTTAAGAAAAGTAATTCTTTTTTTTTCTTAAATAATGTCATTGTATAATAGCAATAACCCAATTCTGGGTGTGGGCAATGCTGGATTTACCCACGGTTGTCTTTGTTTGGCCACTCGGGCTTCACCCTTGTGACCAAACCACACCAACAGTGGGTAAATCCAGCATTACCCACACCCAGGCGTGGGTTATTGCTATATTATCCCCCTTCAGAACTATGTACACATAACCTGATTATAGCACCAGAAATATCATTTTAAAGTATGAAAGGATGATCATCCAGTAACAATAGCTGCACATTTCAGTGCCACTAAAACCACATAAAAATAACATTACCCACGAGAAGTACAAAGATTGCATTTTAACAATTTATCACCAAATACATTGCAACATTGAATTATTGAATGGAAGGTGCTGCAAAGTTGTATCAGAGAATGGAAGGAGTAACAGCAATGGATGGATTTACATACTCCTAGACAATCACTCATGTTCAGGGTCACTGAAAAATTGCACACACAATTTTTCCTGTTTCCACAATTTTTATGATGAGCTCTGCATTAAATCTCCAAATTTTTAAATAGTATGTCACACTGTTGTTTGAGAAAAATGCTACAAATATTTACATATGCAAGTAAATCTAACAAAGTAAAAACAAATTTCCAAAATGTTGCTGTGTATATATAAGGAAAGCCAAGGAAAATTATTTTTCAAGTAATTTATTTTGTCCCTGGTTTCATCATTTAGGCTATGGGTTAAAGCTTGATCATGTGAATCATGGGTTAAAACAGTCCGTCAGAGAACTTTTAAGTGACAAAGAAAATTGAACAATAACTTTCAGAAAAGGTGAAAATGTCCCCATTCAGATAGATAATGCAGTGACTAGAATGTTTTAATCTGTGTGGCTGAAATTCTCTGCTATAAATGGTTCATCATAAATGTTAATTGTATGAGACATTTTAAATCAGATAGTTGTTTTACATCATTGACTGTTTTGTCACATGAAATCACCTAAGTACATACTTATAACATGAAGAAACAAACATCAACACCTTTAGTAGTTACCATTTTTATGGTGGCAGTGCTCTTAAAACTTTTATTACAGTTTCTCGTGATATATGTTACTAGCATTTAAGTGGTTTTAGAATTAAATGTTATTGCTACATTATTATCAGGAAGGTGACAACAGGTCTCTAACTGATCTATAAGTTCATTTTCCAGCAAAAAAGGCACAGATAATAAGATTTCCACTAGAATTTGTTCAAGACTGAGTGTCAAAATGGTCCATCTCCATGACAGAGTGATAAAGGCCTTACTGCTCTCCAGATGACCCTTGTTTGACTAAAATAATGAGTGTTGGAAGGGCTAGATGGAGGGATGAGTGGTAAATGCCAGCTTGCACATCCTAGGGAAGGTAGGCTGCCTGAGCTCAGAATTAATAGCCAGGGAGGCTCTGCATTGTAAACAGTATACCACTTGGTCAAGAGGGCATGCATGTCTAGACGTGCACATGCACATCCTGTAGACAGCAAGTGCAAAAGTTGCAAGGCTGCCAAGGGGTGGAAGGGAGTTAAGGTACACTTGCTAGCAGGAGCATGATGTTTCAGCAGCATCCTTGAGATCCTTGGTGACCCAGGACATGGGTCAGGTTGAGCCCAGCTAAGGAAGGTAAGGTAAAATTGATGAATAAAGTGCAGGGTTGTTGGTAGCTGATAGTATGCTGTGATGGGGAAACCAAAAAAAAAAAAAACATGGGGTGCTAAACTGAATACACACTGCTTGTGATAGTTAGAGGTCATTGAAGAGGTACTGAGCAAAGCTTAGTCTTCACTACATTTAAGAAAAGCACCTACATATGTTAGTACAGCTGTCTAGTATCCTATCTGATTCATACTAAATGCAGCATATGATATAGCAACATATAATTTACCAAACTATTAGAGGGTAGGATGTTGAGTACTAAAGACCACAATTTTCCCACAGTCTTTTGCAACGTATTTCCAAACTTTCTGAAAAAAAAATCAGCAATTTTCTAGTGGCCCTTCACTAATTTCACCCTTATTATTAAACTTTGTAGATGTGCATAAGTCTCATTATAATCCATTTATACACTACACATTAGTGTGTATTTATAGAATGTCCTGTCTGAATACTATGTAAATAAAGAAAACTAAAATATTTAATCAGTGTTTGAATGTTCCAGCCATGAATAAGTCTGCAGTCATCTATAGATAAAAATGTCACTACACATTCAACATGACTGACAAAAACTATAGCAGCATTTCTCTTCAGTAATCCAGTGAACGCTTCATGGGTTATGTGTATTGTATGTTTTCAGCAGTTTTGGAAAGTGTGATTGGTATTCCCGAATGATCCTCTTTTGGATGCAGCATCATCAAACCACTGCAACTACAGTACAAGAACACTTATGTATCATTTAAAAATTTGAAAAATAGACTTCACATAAGCCGACATTCCATTTGTTCCACATAAACTATAACTTAATTAAAGCATGACAAACTTTCTTTTAATGTACAGAAACAGGATATTTTAGTTATACTAACTGCATAACCTAAAGTCTTTGAAAGAATGGAAACTAAGCTGCAAAAAAGAGGGTCTATATTGGAACATCGAAAGTTTAATGGTTCGAATCACTAAAGCTCAACCTTTAATGATCGAACCATTAAAATTTTGAATGTTCAGAAAAAAAAAAGAAAATATAAAGGGTGTAGGCAGGGGGGCAAGGCCCCCTGCACCCCACCAGACCCCCTGCTACTTAAATATACCAACTCTGAGACCGCACTACATTGAAGTAAATGGAAATCTCCCCTTATGGAGATTTCCATTTACCCGTTCAACGTTCTGCACTTTCGCTATTCTCGTGTCGACAATGTTGGATTAAACATTGTCGTCTTTTGAGAATATAATAGGTAACCCAAAAAGATATTACAGATGAATCATGAGTATTGCATTACTTTAACAATTTCTGGCCCAAAATATATTGCATAATATGACTAATCCGTATCAGGGATATGGGTAATGGAGGGCATATCTGCAGCATATGAGCACTTGGGCTTCACTCCAGTGATTATAATTTGGAAATATGAGGGAATCCTACTACTATTTACCCACTGGCATGCATTATTGTGTAATTATGCATTAATATTATATAACACTGTATGGTTGCAACTCTTTAGCACATTGAAAATTAGAGCATTTTGATATTAACAAATAGTAATGTGTCCTACATTTCAAGTTTACATCTATTTCTACACAGAAAGTGCATTGATCTATTTAATTTGTAACCCCCAAGTGGATATATGTCACAATTATTTTCATTTACACACAGGATCATATGTGAGAATCCACAATTAATTTATATTCTCTTTAGAAATACAGTTCTAAATACACTCGTAAGCTATTTAAATGTAAACCAATATATTAAATTTAATAATCCCCTCTGTCAAAGTAAATAAAAGTGAGGCAGCATAATTAATCAACATTACAATGCGGTGTGAATATATAAAGGAGCTAGCTACACTCAGCATGTAAATGGCATGCAAAAATAACCTTTTAAATAAAGGCAGACCATTGTGGTTTAACCTTGTTTTGAATGTATTAGGGAAAATGTATGCACATGTCTAAAGTGTCACATGAATGCATCAACCTGTTAAAACTGAATTAAACTATTTAAAGTCTGAAAGTAAATATGCTTTTTATGTCAAGTGGAACAGTATGACCTTTACATATCTATCCATAACATGCTCTCTGATATGCTATTGCTGAGTTCTGCAAATTGTTGCAGTAGTTGTACCTTAAAGCGTTTGGTTATCTCAAATGAATGAATAATAAAGACTTTCCAGCTTGTAAAAATATGTTTGTCTCAAGAACATATTCCCTTTGAACTCAATATAGCATAATCCAACAGAATCTATATATTTATTTGTTTATACTTTCATTGACTATATAATTCATCAATATGCCATCATTTCTTTTATAGGGCAATCCCATGGGGTTTAATATGATGTATTACATAAGAAATCCTGATTAATACATACCAACTTTATAAATAAGCTTATGTATGCAAAAACACAACATATTTTTATTGCATAAATATTGACTTATTTTTTTCTTTATAATACGTAAACATGCTTTTATTTAATTGCCATCTTCAGATGTCTAAACCAAAATTTTAAAAAAGTCTGCTATAGTTTAGTAAAAATGCTTTTGTTCCAGTATTATTAATATCAAATGCAAGTGAGTAAATATGTCTGACTGTGAAGTACTTGTACTTAATGTTTCTGTATTTGTATTGGAAGAAATGAAAAATAAAAATACTGATATGGGATTCTATGTAGTGCATATACAACTGGAGACTGTGAGTGAAGATTCATTTCATTAAATTCTACTGTATCTTGATTATAGCTCAACCCTTATCTCACGTTTCCTATTTGTAAGTCTTTGGCTTAAACATTCCTCATCTGGCCAGAGTAAACTTGTCATTTGATCTTTTCTATGTTTTAGTTTTACTTTCTTTTATAGCCACATGCAGAATATAGGTCAATACATGCTTTATCATATTACCAAAGTGAAGGGAAAATGAAATACATTTAGTTGACAAAGTTAGAAATGATTGCTAGCATTGCTGTTGGTAGATGGCAGCTTTGCAAACACAAATACTGATAGTACTCAGTAACTTTTAAACTTCGCAACATTTTTCAGACAGTTCTGTTACTTTGTATAATACTTTATATTTAGTAAAATACATGTATTGATCTGTAAATAATGCTAATTGTCTTGCTTGATGTGTGATACCAGCTGTTACCATTCTATCTGGAGCTACAGTGCTGCATTCATAATGCATAACATGCAATGCTGGGTGTATTCAGCTCCAAGTTGCCCTGTAGTACATGACGGTGAAGCTTGCCTTATACATCCAGTGGATATTCTTTAATGCCTTAAAGGGATGCACATCATACCCCCTTTATATGTAATATAATAAACTGCACATTCCAGAATTGCTGTAGGGTATATCGTATGCTCTTTTTAATACTGCCTTTTTAATTAATTGCCCACTGCTTTACATAAGAGATTCTGGCTAAGAAAGGATGATAAAAAACAATAGTCTGAAATTTGGAAAGAGAGATCTCTAGGTTTTTCAGCCACCATGCAATCATCTTACATATTTCTTAATATTTTAGGTCACAACTTCTGCAGTCCATAATTTAAAGGTACTTCTTTTTCGTCTCATCCAGAAGGCATTAAATGAAACCTTTGTATTTGTAACCACATAAACACTGAAAAATAAGTTCTGTAGACTGTAGTATCTGCCTACTTCAAGCAAAAGCAAATGTTATCAAACATTATTTATCAAATGTACTTAATACCTAATATATTGATATAAAGCAAACTGAATGCTTCTCTTTACTAATTGTTGACAACCACAGTATGTTACTCACCTACACGAGAGATATGACAGCACTTATTAACTGATGCAATTGCACTTATTTTCTCTTCATTTGTACTCCTTTAGACTGGCTTAACGTTTTATTTTTTGTACATATACATTGTACATACACAATATACATTGTAGAAAGCATCAGCCCATTTTGATGTGACTGTGTACTTTGTAAATATGCCCATATTAAGGTACTAAGCACTCTAAACCAGTTAATATAACTGTATACATGGTCTTTCCCACTTAGTCACCCCTCCTGTACACTCAAGCCCTGCAACTGACCATCACTTACCTTTGGGCTTTGCATTAACCTATGTAAATAAACACATCATTCTGTATCCATACTTATTAACTCTATAAGAAATTACTATTCTTTGTTATCATTATGACCTCTAAATTGGGGGATTTTAAATAAAAACTTACATACATATATAACTATATATATATATATATATATATAGCTATATATATATATATATATATATATATATATATATATGTATGTATGTGTGTGTGTGTGTGTGTATGTATACCTATATATATATATATATATATATATATATATATATATATATATATATATATATATATATACATACCTGCTATACTATAGTCAGTAAACTGAAAATGGGGGTTGGTATAATGGTTAAAGTGTTTACCTGTTTAGCTTACAGACACAAGGTAAAAGGTTTGATTGCCACATTTGGGAAGCATGGCTAGGCTTAACCCAACCCCATCCCTCGGATTGTTAGCCTAACAATCACCTATGAACTCATATTTACTCCTCCATTTGAGCCTAAGCAAAAAAACTTATGGAAACTCTTTAATTTATCCCACAATACTATCCATTTAAATCACCTTTCCCCTGACCTGAAACTGACACATATGGGGAAATCAGTGTCTATGGCACACTGCTTAAGAATCAAACGAGGAATTAGAACCACAGCTACAGTTATAGAAAGATGGTGACAATATCAGCAAACTGAATATTTTTCTTAAATTTATAGTGAAAATCTGAATAGCTGTTAAGAACTCAACACTCAAAAGTGATATGCAGTCAGCAAAACACTAAAATGTTCTGGAATAACATTAAAAACATTTGGTCCAAAGCAAATCTGATGCCCCACGGAATCTAATAAACCCTACTTCTTCTACTACCCCTAAACTACAAAAAAGTACAATCTATCTGCTAAATCATTTTACACCCTGCTTTATTCTCTTTCTGCAATTCTCCCCAACTAAAACTCACTCCCCTGCTAACACTGAACCCACTTGCAGTGTTATTCCCAAAATTCACATAAATCAGTTAATACAAGCACTGTTTACTGTTTCCCTACCAAAATTCCTACTGCTAATAGTTGCTTTGCTGTTTCCCCTCCTTCTAATTTTATTTTAAAAATCTGACCTATACATTTTAAAATAACTGAAATATATTTTAATTTTCATTGCTCATGACTACAAGACTGCCACTGTCAGGCCATAAACCAATGAGTATGCACTGATTTTCATTGGTCATGTTAGAATACACTGTTACATTAGTCAAACAGCTTACTTTTATTTTCAACAACATGGCAGCTCATCAGATGTTCACACTTCACGCATCTCACACCCACTGACTATAGCTTTTATTTAGCAATTATTAATAAAAACTCATTTAAACCATCTATTATTGACAAAGTTGCAGACCAGGAGGGTAGATGGTGCTACTTCATGTGCCTAACCCCACTTCTTGGTAAACCAGTTTTATTCTTAAGCCTTTATGGACCATGCTCAGGACAGCAGGGATTCATATTAAAAGTATATAATATGCTACTTAATTTCCCTAACCATCTTTATATTCTAGGGGGGGATTAGAATACAGTAACTGACCTTAAAATGGACCGCTCCAATAAATCCAAAACTTATAATACACAAGCCTCCCTAGCTCTAATGGAATTAATCTCTGACTTTGATTTGGCCGACCCCGTATCATTTGATAGTCATGCCAGGAACAACAACATTTATACATACTTCTCTAAGTGCCATCATGCTTGGTCTCACATAGATTTCTTTTTAATATCCAGTACACTAACTAATTGGCAAATAAAATTTTCAACTGAGACCAGATTTTCTTCAGATCATTCAAAGATTGCTTTAAGAATAAACTTTACACCTAACCCATCCCTAATAAACAGAGGTTTTAACTGGTCTCTTAACAGCAATGTCCTGAAAGACTCGACAGTTATTGCGGAGATTACCAATACTCTAAATTAATTCAACACTGACTCTCATGACCTTGATATCCCATATGATATTTGATGGGTGGTGTGAAACTGTTCTTAGGGGTATACTCATTCAAAAATCCACCTATCTCAAAAAAAAGAGGAAAGAGAAGGGGAACTGCCTAATTTCCAAGATTAACAACTTAGATGATAAGCTTCAACTGAATTACACCTCAAATATGGAAAATGAAATGATAAATAAACAAAGAGAGTTTTTGAACTACACCAATCGAATTACTCCTTTCAAGAATTAAGATTTATAACTAAATATTCCAAATGGATTCAATGCCCCTCGAAAGCACTAGCTAGATTGATCAAAAATAAGCTTAAATCTCCCAGAATTGCCCTTATTCACCATCAGGATACATTTTATAAATCAGATACTCAAATTATTCATTTATTCCACTAAGTGTATTCTGATATTTATGCTAGCAGCAAGCTTCAAGCCCTATGTGCAGAGATGGAAAATTATTTTAACAACCTCACTTTTCCAAAATTAAGTGAAAACCAGAAAATCATCCTTTCATCTCCTCTAACTATCCAAGAAGTCATAAAGGCCATTGGCATTCTTAAACCAGGGAAAGCTCCAGGTCCATATGACTACTCCCCAGACTTCTATAGATCATTTAAAGACATCTTAGCTCCCATCCTACTTAAGCTTTATAATTGCATCTCAAGTAATGGCATCGTAGATCTTTATATTAATCACTCAGAGACTATACTAATCCCCAAAAGTAGCCTTGATAAAACAAACCTTAACAATCTCCCTCATGAATGTTGACATAAAAATCCTATCTGCCATACTTGCCGAAAGACTTAAAAAAGTTATCCATTCCTCTAATTTCTGCAGAACAAGCAGGGTTCATGTCCAGTGGACAGACATGGGACAATACTTTAACCATGGAAACTATAATTAACCTTACAAAGAAGGATAGAAACCGAAGATACACAATGATACTAGACACATGCAAGGCATTTGATAGGGTTAACTGGAATTTTCTGTTCACAGTGCCATCCTACTTTGACATACCCCCCGAATTCGTCAGCATTATCAAAATTCTATATAATAGCTCTTTCATGTGCCTTTATATAAACAAACAATATTCACAACCGATAAAAATCTCAAACGGCACTAGACAAGGGTTTCCTTAGTCCCCTCTTCTTTTTAACCTCTATCTAGAACCTTCCTTCCTATCCATATTACAGGTAACATACCACTCAGTCCCCAGAATTCTCAATACCAGCACCAGCTTGACCGCATTTGCAGATGACTTAAACCTATATTTTGAGCATCCCATGTCGGACACTAAGAAAATAGTCACTTCTTTGAACACCTTTGCTTATATCTCAGACTATCAAATTAACCAAAACAAATCCTATATTTTCCCGATCAGTCCTTTAGCCCATAGACAAACTTTCTTCCCAGACTCATCTTTCCACATAGTATACTCCTTCAAATATTTAGGAGTCTCCTATGATCACTCTTCCTCTTCCATTCTACATTCCAACTTAACAAAAGTATGGACGGCTATTTCATAAGACATGTCTAGATGGCAACAGATGAAACTTCCCATGTTAGCTAAAACTTCTATCATAAAAATGAATATCCTCCCAAAGCTTCTCTATCATCTCCATGCATCTCTCTCCTCCATTCCTAATGCTTTTTTCACTAGAATACATAAAGCCTTTGAGAAATTCATATGGCACCCCAAATCTGTAAGAGTATCATATCAAAGACGTATCCTTCCAAAAACTAAGGGAGGTCTTGCTATGCCTGATCTGCAATTATATTATAGAATTATGCCCGCCAATAGAATAATTATAATTGCCAATCATCATCCAAACTCTGTAACATGGACTCCCCTTTGGGTAAAAATGTGGCATAATTATGCCCTGAATAGCAAATTTAACCCTAAAGCTCTCCCATTTTTAAGTCCATCATCTCTCAAAAATCTGAAACTTCAGCATACCTTAAAGGTCATAATCAAAATCTACCAAGAGTTATTTAAATCCCTAAATCTAGAAATTCCACTCCTCCTTTTCCATCCCATCCACCTTAATCCAAATCTCAAACTGAATTGTAACATGATAAATTTGTCAGACTACCCCCTAATAAGGGGTATACACTATGGGATATCCATAAACATAGACACTCATCATTAACAGAACTTCAAATCCTCTTAAACCTACCAAAAAAATACATCATAATTTTGAGGCAGATAAGGGAAATTATTGCATCTCTACTTCATGGCCATTCTTCTAGTGATTCTGACTGTTATCTGGTGGCCAAGCTGCTGCAAAGCTTAGCCAGCAAGAAAAGTATGTTGCCCTCATCTTATAAACTTATAATATCAATTCTATACCAGGAAACAAATTGTATTTGCAGAATACTGGGATCAGCAAGGGACAAACCTATTAGTAGATCAGAAACTATCACCTATTAAATCCACACTTTTGTTCTCCCCATTCAAAAAACTTACCTATACACAATTTATGGTTACCAACAGCTTATACTTCACCCAGTCCACAAACAAATTTGACCCAAATGTGTCCACTTCATGTCCCTGTTGCTTCTATTCCCACGCAGATATCATTCATATTTTATGGTTTTGTAGATATTCCCACAGTATCTGGTGCTCTCTCAAGGTGAGACTTGACAAGATGGGATACCATAAATCAAACATCTCCTGGGAAATGGCATTGCTACATGTTACCAACCTTAAAATCTCTAAATTGAAATTGCATATCTTAATTACATTTTGTTTACTTGTCAGATTCTACATTACCAAACATTGGATAGATCGCTCTAAGATGTCCTGGAAAGGTTTTAGGGACTTGGCTGTTAAATATATTACTTCGCAAAAACTTCTAATAACTAACCCCCACAAACAGGCCTACTACCAGAAATTCTGGAACATCATATTTGAGCTCTCGACTGACAGTTAACAACTATAAATTTAATTTCTTCATTATTACCTACTCCCACTCTCCTATATGCTTGTTTAAATCCTTTATCTCTCCCTTTTACCCCTATCCCGAGTTAAAGGTGGCTTAAGATCAACAATAACACTATTTCCCTCCCTATCCCGAGTTAAAGGTGGCTTAAGATCAACAATAACACTATTTCCCTCCCTATACCTGTTCTCCAAATATTGACCAGAGAGTAATATAGTGTGTGCAGACATTATATGTATCCTCTTTTTATCTAGACTTACATTAAGCAAATTTGCAGTGATTTTACTGGGGGGTTTTTGTGTTTTTTTTTTAGCAGCACAATTGTATATATTGTATATAATTAATAGTGTTTTTGTTCTCTTCTATATTACTGTACTTTGCTAATCTGCACTTGTTTGTGATATATGTGTATGGTAAAATCAATAAAATTTCTATTTGAAAAAAAAATTGTGACAATATAGAAAAGTAGTATAACAGTACTTAATGTCTTGTTACCTGCACTAAACAGAAGTCAGCTAGCAATACAATTGTATAAACTAATATAGAATCTTTAAAATGAAATATTTCAATAATTTCAATAGTCTGTTTCTAGCAAGTTTTGCAATTATTAATGTAAATATGAAATAGCAATATTAGATGCCCGGAGACACCCCAAGGATGGTCTTAGAGAAATGCCCTCAGGTATCACTAGTGCTTAATTGAAAAAAAATTATGTTTGGCACACTTTTCACTTTCCCCAATACATTTTGGATCCAGTGAGTAAAATGATACCCCCTGTTGATGCTGTAGGTATATCTGGGGACATTTAGATGCTACTCTCTCATTTCAAAACAATGTCCTGCTCTCCAGTAAGGACTTGCCTCAACTAAAATTGTTGTACAGCCTCGCTGGTCTCCTCACTACAGAGGCCCACTATAGTATTGCTCAACAGCCCTTCAAAGCAATAAACAAAATTTGTAGATTTATAAATGGCTTATCTCCACATACACAAAAATGCTACTTACTCATCTCAGCTAATACCCTTTGTATTACTGAAAGATCTTATTTATGTTTTCTGAAATGATTGTTTACACTTTTGCATGACACTTCTGTTTACTCCTGTTATTTAAACTCTCCATATGCACTCAGTGCTATCCTTTTAGGTAAACTAAGTAAGGGACTACCACCCTTCTGTCCTGCCTACCACAAAGTGTTTCTTCTCAAAACTTAGACTTGCCATTTGAAACAGTGTCCCAAATTACAATCACAATGTAACAATTAATCTCTTCTTTGGTTCTACTACATTTCATTTCAAATAAGCTTGTATCCCAACAGCTTAGCCATGTTAGTTCATATTGCAAGAGTGAGAATGTGATGTCCCCCCCCTTCTGGGCCAGTAATGAAGGAGCCTAACTCCTCACCACTGTTGTTCACTTGGAACATAAATAGATACACAGTATTTTCAGATGCAGCTCTCTGCACCAAGCACACTTTCCCTAAACAGCAGGGAATGCACTCAGAGTCTGGATTTCCCCCTCTCTCTATCTCTCTCTCTCTCTCTCTCTTTCTTTCTCTTTCTCTCTCTCTCTGTCTCCAGGCCCCCAGTAAGACTCCCCACTTGCACAGCTATATAGTTGAGTCCTTAGCCGAGTGTCCCAGGCCAAGTCCTCCACCACCCTTTCTGTGAAACCAGTACTCTGTGTCCCTGCTCCCAATAACTGACGCACACACACACACACTCTTTGAGATTTGATTTTCTCACAAACACACACACACACACACACACACACACACACACACACACACACACATGTGTACATACCTGGGAAAGGCTGGCACAGATTTAGTAGCTATGCCCCTCTGCCGAGACTATAAGATAGATACTGCCATCTGGCTACTCCAAAGCCAGCTACTCGAAGGCTGTTACAAGGATACCCAATTATTCTAAGTGGAATTAATGCTAATACAAATGGTAGTATTGACCAAACAGTATTTATTTATTTATTTATTTATTTATTTATTTATTTATTTGACCGGGGAAAGTTCACTGGGAAAAGAACCATTTTCAGTGGAGACATGGAGAGAAAAGCTCCACAGTTAACAAACAACAAAAAAGCAAAAATTATACAGTCTGATTACAGATCTGGGGAGAAAGGCTCCACAGTTTAAAAACAAAACAATACCACAGAAACTACATAATTGCAAACAAATGTTAAATAGATTAATATACAAGCACCAAATCACAGGTAAACTATATCACAGAAATTAGGCACATAGTGAAGGACAAATAATAAGGTATTTCCAGTCACTGGAATAGATTGAAATCAGAGGTGTTAGAAGGCAGAGTTCTTGTTTAATAGTGTATAGGATTAAGGGGGTTTACATTGTATATCACATGTACAGCTTGGATTTTGTAAAAAGTAGGTTTTTAGTCCAGCTTTAAAGCACTTCAAGGAGTCTAGTTGGGTAATGGTAGAGGGGAGGGTATTCCATAGTTTGGCTATGTTATAGGAATATAGGCATTATCCTGCTGTCTTGCTGGGTTTGGCTACACTTAGAAGGGTTCTCTCTAAAGACTGGAGGAATTGAGTAGGGGTATATGTGTGTAAGATGGATTGGAGAGCGGGCCAGCTATCGGGTTGGAAAATTAATTTATGGGCCATAGTTAGTTGAGTAAACTGGAGATAGTGGTGAAATTCTAGCCAGGACAAGTTTGAGACAGCGGTACAGTGGTGTGAGTGGTTAGACAAGTTAGATGCAAATTTTGCTGTCTTATAGTAGCATTCTTGTAGCTTACTACTGAGGAATGTATGGAGGTTAGTGAAAATAGGGCTCCCATGCATAAGGGATGAATAAGCAAATTATTTGCTAGTTTAATCCTAGTTTGTTTATCAAGGTAGAGTTTGTCAGTATAATTTGCCCAGTTTGAAATGAGTTTTCTTTACTGTATTGAGTATATGTTGTTCAAAGGAGAGTTTATTGTTGATATTAATTCCTAGAAGTTTTGTGAATTGTACCTGTTCAATTTCAGTTTTCTCATGGGAGAGAATTTCAAATTCTGTAGTTGGAGGTTTTGATGAGAATAATAACAGTTTAGTTTTTCTTTTTATATATTACTTTTTATACATCTTGAAATAGTTTTGCTATACTCCTGATTACTGACACTGTATAACATTGTATTGCTACTTAATGCCTTGTAATAATCCTGTAACATTGCTGTTTAATGCTAATTTATAATGAAAATTGTATAATATGTTGGAGCTTTTCTCCCCGGCGACCGCTGAAAAAGGGCTCTTCAACTCAGTCAGACAATCCCAGCCAACAAATGTAAAATAAATAAAAATAATGCATTTAGGGGGGTTACGCATTAATTGATAGTCATTCAGCCATATTTCTATAGAGGAGAAGACATCTTGGGTGATTTTCTGGAGGTTGCAGAAATTATCAGAGGATGAGGTGATAGATGAATCATCTGTATATTGAATTAGTATGTTGTGATGGGAGGCTTTATTTAGATCATCAATGAATATATTGAAAAGTAGTGGCTCTAAAATGGATCTTTGTGGGACACCTGTACTGTTTACTAGGAAATCAGATTGTTGGTTTTGCCATCTTAACTGATTGCTGTCTGTTGTTTAAGTAGGAGGAAAACCAGGTTATTCCACTTTGAGAGCAACCAAGTTTCTCTAGGTGTTGCAAAAGCTTAGAGTGAGATACTGTGTTGAAAGCTTTTAAAAGGTCTAGCTGGAGTACAGAAGTGGATAAGCCAGCATCAAGAGCTTTATTCACTATGTCAGTAAAGGAGAGTACAGCTGAGGTTGTACTATGGTGTGGGCGGAAGCCAAGTTGAGTGGGAGACAGGAGGCTATTATTGATGAGGTGATTGAGTTGTTGGGTTTGAATACATTTTTCTAGGATTTTTGACAGTGGGGAGAGGATGAAGATGGGCCAGTAGTTAGCGAGATTGTGGTCATTACCTCCTTTATGAAGTGAGGTAATAATGGATTTTTTCCATAGAAGGGTGACATATGATTCAGTAATAGAACGATTCATAAGAATGCCAACCAGGTAGGCTATAGCCTTGGCTGCTAGTTGTAAGTATTCTGGTGGTAAGTTATTGGCCAAGAGTGAGCAGAGTTTTAATTTAGTTAGAATTTTTTGAACTAGAGATGTAGGCATGGGTTGGAATGAGAAAGGTGGATTAACTAGAGAATTATTTGTGGGGAATAGGGGGTCTATAGAGGTAATGAAAAAGATAGGATTTGTTTTTGATTGTGATGATTAGTTTTTGGATAGTGTCAATAAAATGGTTATTGAATTTTTGGGCTCTCTGGAGAGGGTTTTTGTCGGGAACAGGTGATAGATTTTGGATGTTACCAAGATTCAGAAGGGAAGATACTGATTTCCAGAATTTCTTTGGGTTGGTATTTTGAGAGGAGACTTTAGAGGAGAAGTAGGATTTCTTATCAGTTATGATAACTCAGCTCTCATCACATCCATTATAGAGTACAATGCCCCATTTGGAATGTACCTTACAAGGCATCTGCAATAGCTGGAGAGGCCACAAAAATACCTCACAAAGAGGATTATGGGACTCAAACAGTTATACTACGCTGACCGCCTCAAAAAACTCCAGCTTTACTCCGTAGCATATCACCTTCTCTCAGGTGATCTCTGCCTAACAAAGAAAGCAATGTCAAACTCAGAGCTGTTGGACATGCTACACCTAAAGAAATCCCAATCCTTCAGAGCTACACACTCTAGAGACCTAAACCTTGTCACTACAATTAACAGAACATGCTGGAGGGGTAGATTCCTGACCCAGAGACTTCCCATATGCTTAAACAAGCTACCTATCTATATCAAGCAGAGTTCTTCACTAGCACTCTTCAAGAAAAGTCTTGATGAGTGGATGGTTAATAGAAAATTCACCCGGGAATCACTTCAGTGGCCCTGCTAGACAGGGGCACAGGTAAATAGCAGCCTTGGGTGGCAAAAGCCAGGGAACCTTGTTGGCTAGGCTTATATTGGCCCTAGGACTTATATCCTAGTACCTACCTATGAACCTATACATTTCTTTGCAGCATTTCTAAGCTTTTTATAGTTTAGTTCATTTTCTATGGTCCTACATTTTTTCTAGGTTTTCCAAGCTTTGTCTCTGGACAAGAGGGATTGTTTGGTATGCTTTGTCAACCAGGGGGCATGGTTTGGTTTTGAGCATTTAGTACGAAGAGGTGCTAGGCTACTTAGTGTGTTCAGAAATATGTAAGGCTTTCAGGAGTGGCACAGTGTCACCAAATAAATATAAGTACTCTCAAAGGTTAAAATTTTCTCTAAAAGACCAGCCACAATGAAAAGTTTAAATATATTTAACAATAAATAATAAAAGAACATGAAAATACTAAATATCTATTTGCAATAAACACCAGAGTTTCCCTCACGGGACATATTAAAATAACACAGATGAGTAGATTCACACAGATACAGAAAAACAGTACTTAACTAATCTCACTATATTTTCTTGACTGATCTAAAAAATTACTATTCGTGGTTGCTTACTAAAGCAAGGCAAGATGAAATGGGTGAGTGATCCTTCTTTGTCAGATTTCAAAAACAGACTACATTGAGACTTCTGTCTCATCTAGTATTAAAACATCATTTCAATGCTGGATTACAGAATGACATCACATACATCTGCTCATCTGACTTCTCGTTCCCATACTACCCCCTTTACTAGAAACTGAACCAGACTCTCACACATATGTGTTACCATACACCCAGATAGCACTATGCTAAGATGTGTTATAGAATCTGGAAGCCATAAAACCATTTCAACACTTCCACCCTTCCAGGGTAGCAATAAGTTCACTGCTAATGACAATATATCAGGATTCCAAATCCTTGTTTTCATAGAAATTTCATCTCTGGCTGCAATCAGAACTCTAAGATACAGTCTTTATGGCCTAAACCAGGTAATTTAATTTCAGACTATTTTTCAAAGTTAGCTAGACTGAGATTAACCTCTTCTCTTCCAGTATCCTCTGTTGCAATATACTAATTTCCATAGTTACAAAATAGCCTGACATAGAGGTATATTTCTTTTTCTGTCCAACAACTTTACAAATACATTTTCAGCACATGCACCTGTACAAATCAGTTTGATATACAAATGACATATAATTCTTACAAAACTCCAGCTAGCTATGCTGGCATATGTTACACATCCACTGTCCTACTTCTCCTGGCATAGCTAGCAATACCTCACATCACCACAGAGAGTAGTAAGAAATACATATCACAAGGTAAAGCACGTATTGTTCCTTGTATGAGACATTGCAAGTTCGGAGAAGCTAGTAATTAAGATACAGATGATCAAAAGGATCTCACTCATATGTGTCTTGAGAAAAACTGACATAATGACTTGTACATTCAAGTTTTTATGCTCAAACAAGTATGATATGAACTCAGGTAAGCTGAGCAACAGACTTTCAGCTCTCCCGCTTAACAATATGACTCCACTCTGACTTGTCCAGTAAGTTCATTAGAGAGAACTAGAGTGACTGTACATCAAACAATTTCAGAGGCAATTGCTCTGGAAATCAAGAAAAGAAGCTTACAAATAAGTCACTGATTGTCAGGACAAGAAATTAAGAATGAAGTTGCTTTAAATGTCAAAATGTGTGTATGGGCAAGTGAGGAGCTCACCTAAAGTGACCAAGTTGTCAAAATGAGTCATAGCTATTATATGCAATGCTGTGTTAATCTGTTTCATTGTATTAACAATTAACACTTGAAGGTTACCAACAAGGCACAATGGATCAAAGATATCACAGATACTGTGTTGTCACAGATGTATGACTACTCATACTGAAAAACTCACATAATAGCTAAAGAGATCCGGTAGCAAGGGGATGGCAAACATAGACAAACTAAACACACTGTTGTTTTAAGTAAGATACCAAGTGACACAGGGCTAATAGGTGAATGGGAAATGGGGTGGAGGGGAAGGAGCTAAGACAGACAAAATTGGTAGGATGACAGAATACAAGTGCAGGAACAGGGTAAAGTCACAGGAAAAGAGTGCAGTAGTACAGAGGCAACATTAGGTAGGAGAAGGAAGAAGAGGACTGAGACACAAGAAAGGGTACAAGTGGGTTCACTATGCTGGATACAGATCAGAAATGTAATCTTGGGAAAAGGAAAAGCCAGCAAAACAAAAGCAGGGGGCATTCTAAGAGGCAGCTTACAACTAACCCCAAAAAAGTATATACTGTTATCAAGGCAGGAGAGCTGACAAAATTAATGAACGGTAAAATACAAGGGAAGCTATATAAATAGAGAAACAATGCATATGCATGGTATTGTAGGGAAAGCAGCAAGAGATAATGGATGTAAAACAGAAAAAGAAAATGAATGGACAGTGAAGGAACAAAAAGCAACAGTGAGACCAGACTAGGAGGGCAAGGTAGAAGAAGAGGCAGTGGGAAAGGAAGTGGGAAAAAAAGTAGCAGAAGGAAGAGAAAGCTCATTTGAAGGATGTTCATCCACTAGGTCAGTCTAATCAGTGACTTCTCCAAAAGGGACATGTGATGGGAAGACAAGACAGAGAATGAGAGAGACTTCACAATGGCACAGTAGGGCTGCTGCTGGCAAAGGTAATAATGAGGGAATGGGTATGATGTTATATGGTGATAACACATATGAAGAAAAGGTACATCAGAGGTGGAACAAAATATGTATCTGGGGTAGCCACAGGAAGTACACTGAATAAGAAGACTATAGAACGTTGGAAGTTGAGTTGGGTTAAGAAACAGCAACAGTCTCTGTGTTGCTGCCATACCAGGAGCAAGAAACAACAAAATGAATAAAGTGAATGACCAGAAACATGGTAGTGAGAACAGCAGTTGGTAAAAGGCTACTGAAAACTATGTTACAGTTTTGTCTCAGCATAAAACACAGGCAGGGAAAATGAACACAACCCGAATGACTACTTAAAGACAAAGGTGCCTTTATATCCAAATGAGAGGGAACAGCTGAGCCAGCTGCGTGAGTAAGAGAAGATTTAATCACACAAAGAGAAAAGGAGAACAGCAAGGTTACCCTTGTGAGGGCAAGGTAAACTGGAAAGTGTGAGTTCAGGAAGGGAGGAGGGTGATACTATGCAATGCAAGGAATCTAAGGAAACAAAATTTGAAACTTCAGATAACTGAAAAGTGGGAACATAAATAATGAGTCTTAGAAACATGGACTACTTATGTATATTTAGACATGATAATGCCTGGTTGTCAGGTCTATGGGAAAAAGGCATGGCATGGTTATATAAGTAAGGAAACTTACAGGTGCACAACAAAAGGGGTAGCAGAGAAGCCAAGAGGCAGAAAAGAAAGATGATGTCTATTAGCTTACAGAGATGTGAAAAAGTACAGAGGTAATAAGGTACAATATGCAGACCATCAGATAACTGGGAAAAATATTGCTGGAGACTTAAGGACAGATAAGGAGGATAGGCAGGGAGAAGAAAAGTAGCCTTCATGTGGAAGTAAATTTGACAGTGTTCAACTCAAAGATCTTAATCCAAAGCAGGTAGAAAAAAATGACACAGTGAAATTTATAGAATAGGTGAAAATGGAAGAGCATGCTAGAGAAACACAAAAGGTTGGTAAGGAATGAAAATAGATATGAGTGGTCCAGGAAAAAAAAAGCAGAAAGATTTGGTAGGCAAACTGGACTAATGCTAAAGCCAGATATGGCAAAGTGTGAAAAATATAGAGAGAGAACAATTCTTCAAATATATGAAGAAATTAAGGAGAGGACAGGAGGATAGCCAATAATCTAGTCAGAATAAGATGTTAATGAAGTTAAATTTATCCTGTCCATCTGCTCAAAATAGAAGTGGTTTCATTGTGAAATTTCATTTTTCCCAAAGAGGTGATAGTTTAGAGGATAGGTATAACTCTCTCCTTCCTTCCAGTCCTCTCCTGTCCCGAACAAAAAAAGAGCATTTAAAAATATTTTGTTATTGAGATTTTCTTGGCTACTATTTTGGCTAATTAACCACACAAAACTGTAAATGAAGAATGTTTTTTTGGCTGATGATGTTATAAACAAGAGGAGAATGGGGTCCTGGAAAAGTATAGAAAGATGTATGAGTGGGAAGGAAACCAAGTTAGATAGTGAACGGGTTCTTTGCATTTATATTTACTGAAGAATAGAAAGGAAGACTGTCAACTTAAAAAAAGAGGAAGAAGCACATCTTCAACTGATGAGGTGATGGGGCCTTACCAGGGAATAAGGGAAGAAAGAACTGTCCAACTTGGGTGAGAGGAGATTTGATAAATAGTTAAGACTGAGAGTGATAATTAAATTGCCAAAGGTGCAAGGAGAACTACTGGCAAAACTTACAGATTATCCCTGTAAGGAGAGTGCTGCCACAGTATATGAAGAAGGCAATGGTAAAGGAACCTAGTAACAACATGGCAGCACATCTCACATAATTTTTATAAAAGATAAGGAAAGAATTCTGAGAGAGAGAGAGACTGATAGTGTTCTTTTTGTGTTCTTTTCAGTGGGTTTCTTTCTTATTGGGCTTACAGTTTGTGGCTGTTTGGCAACAAGACATCTACTTCACTACATCCCCAATATCCATGTCTCCCAACCATTTTATACTCCAAAACCAGGCTTCTAATCCCTAGTACCTCACAGGGTGGTCTCCTGGGTGGTTGGGAACAGGTGGTGGAGAGGGGTGAGAATCTACAATGTCAGAAATGCTGCCCATGGGGACTACTCTTTTACTGATGTTAGCCATATCTTCCCACTGAATCCTGGTTATTATTGATGGGGGTTGTGCAATGGGCATAGTGAGGAAGTCACCCCTCCCTCTTCAGTGATGCTCTGCCTACTCCATTAAGCTGCAGACACCCTGTCACTAGTCCCAGTTTCCACAGTTAGCCATGACATCAGACATCCCCAGCATGACATCACATCCTCTTCCAATGAGAAAAGTGAGCAGGCAAACAAGTATTCATTTTTCTTCCACCCTAGTAGACTCCACTGGTCCCCAGGCAACTATATGAACTCAGGTCAATGGGATGCAGTCAGGGCCTCATCTCTCTTCACCATAGTAATAATGTTCTTAAATGTAAATAGCCTGGAGTATAACCATCATCATGAGTTCATGTAAGGTAAGTATTTATAAACAAATCTAAGCCACAGAGATAGCAAAGATAGACTCAAGAAACCCAATGGACCTGATCTCGTGGCTTTCTACAACTCTTCCAACACCATGACATACAGAACATTGATAGGGAAGCTAAAGAACATAGCAGCAGGGTCTTGGACATTATGCTAGATACATAACCAACTGAAAAAAACAAAGGACTGTAGGGGTTCAAACTGAGGTGTCAGAGGAGAAGGCAGTACCAATAGGGTGCCACAAGAACCAATGCTTTCCATCATGTTTGCTTCAAATTTTACAGTGAAAGAGAAGAGCAGGATAAGTCAAATTGATGATGACACTAAAACCTGAGCAGTGGAGGGTGATTGAATACTAAATTAAATATAAATGTACAAAGAGCAATAAGGCTGGCCAACAAATCATCTTATTTCAAACATAATTCATAGAGATCAGATGGGATGCATCAAACTTTCATTAAAAAAACACTGTTCTTGATGCTGTTTCTGCTGTCTAGTCAATTTAATCAATACAGGCATTCAGCTTCCTACAAACTATGGTGTCTAATTTGTGAATTTTGACAAGACATTCAAAACCTGAAAGTGATCTTTAAAGGACACATACCTGGACCAATCTAATGGCAGTGTATGTGAAATCTTTACTTTTCCCCTTTTGTAAGTATATGTATGTGTTCCACCCTGTTTCAACCTCTTCACATTTCTGGAAGAGCATGGTAAGGAAATTTTCTGTCCATGTCTACCCCTTCACACAACTCTTTACACTGGCACTATAATACTTCACCACTTCATTCATGCATTACAACTCTTTACACTGGCACTATAATACTTCACCACTTCATTCATGCATTTTACCCACCTGTAGCCTGCCATTGGTATTCTCAGTGTCCTTACATTTTCATATATGCAGCTAACTGTCTCATCCTTGAAAGGTTCTCCAAGTAAACTTGCTTCTTATGTGTCAACTGCTAAAATCTTTTGATGAAGTTGTGACGAAAGGAGGTACTGCAAGCAGAGCTAGCTGGAATTTTGTTAATAATTCTGTCATTTGTGAATATCAAACTAATTTATATAAGAGGCGTGTGTTACAAATGTATTAGAACTGTATGTCATGTGTATATCAAACTGCTCTGTACAGATGTTTGTGTTGAAAAGGTATTTGTAAAGTGCTTGTGCTTAAAATGCATCCACAGTGTGCCCTACTGGAAGAGAACAGAAATGCACATGCACTATTGTAACAGTTTAAATGTATATGTTAACAAAGGAAACTGGATGGTTAACCTCAGTCCAGCAAACTTAAAAAAATATTTGAAATGAAATTACTTTATAGGTTACGCCATAAAGAGGCTATCTCTCAGGTTTTAACACATCTAGAGATACAAAGTCTATACTAGGAAGCTTTCTGCATTGTCTTTCGGGTGAACTAATTGCCTCTTTGGAAGCATGAAGGAATGCAGTCGTTTTATGACTTCCAGCACCTGCCAAAGAGCTACGCAAAAGCCCTTGTCTGAGTATTTTTACAGGTAGATGGTAAATTCTCCCAGCCAGCAATGGGGGTTTGCATGAGAACTGCAAGTCAGATAACCAAAAATGATGTCATTCAGCAAGCTATCTCAGCAGTAATATTTTAATATTATTTTTAGTGAGACAGGGCATTCTGCATTCTGTCTTGGACATGACAACAACAACAAGAACCATTCACTACATCTGCCTTGCTCTATTAGTAAGTTTTTAGGGTATAGTAATTCTTTTAGATACAGTCAGAAATACAGTGAAGCTTAGTTTAAATATTCCTTTTCTTTATTTATTTGAGACTGTCATTCAATGTTGTTTTAAATATGTCCTATGATTTTGAACTCTAATGTCACTGTTAATATATATTTAGTATTGTCTTGTTCTTTTATTATTTATTATTAAATATATTTAAATCTTTCATAGTGGCTGATCTGTCTAGAAATATTTAAGTTTTGAGAGTACTTGCATATTTATTTGGTGACACTGTGTGAGCCACTCCTAATAGCCTTGCTCTTGGTCAAACTACCATTTGTATTAATATTAATATGACACAGTAAAATTGGACACCCTTTGTTAAGGGCCCTAAAGTAGTTGGTAAGTAATGACTGGTGGCATTGTTAACTGACTTATAGTCTGGGCAGAAGGGGACATAGCTACTAAGCCTATACCAGCCTTTCCAAGGTGTGTGTGTGTGTGTGTGTGTGTGTGTGTGTGTGTGTGTGTGTGTGTGTGTGTGTGTGTGTGTGTGATTGTGTGCGTGTGTGTGTCTGTGCATGTGTGTGTGTCTGTGTGTGTGCATGTGTGTGTGCATGTGTGTGTGTCTGTGTGTGTGCGTGTGTGTGTGTGTGTGTGTGTGTGTGTGTGTGTGTGTGTGTGTGTGTGTAAATCAAACCTCAAAGAATGTGTGTGTCAGCTACTTGAGCAGGGACATGAAGCACTTGGACAGAGAGGGTGTTGGAGGTCTTGACTTGGTCACTGAGTTAAGATCTCTACTCTATAACTGTGCCAGTGGGGAGTCTTATCGGGGATCTGAAGAAAGAGAGAGAAACTAGCCCCGGACTGACTGTGGTCTTTGTGTGCCTTAAGGGAAACTGCATTTGATGCAGAGAGCTGCATCTGGAGATACTGTGTGTGTACCTGTTATCCTCTCAGTGAACATCCCCCACTGTTGTGAGGGGTGAGGATTGAGGCTCTTTGATTACTGGTTGGCAGTGGTGGGTCATCACATATTAATTGGTGGTTAGTGGTGGGATACCCAAATCCCCTATTAATTGGCTGGCAGTAGTGGGATCACCACATCACATACTGGGATTCAGTGGTATGGATACTGAACTCCTGTAGACTGTAAACAGCAGTCACTAAAGAAGGTGTTTGCACTCTCAAGTAACCCCATGGTAGACAGTCAGAGTTTCATATCACAATTGTTTTATTTATTTTTTCTTAGCATAGTTAGTCAGGGAGAGCAGGCAAGGATGTCAACAGAGGATTGTGTCAAACTGACAAGGAGCCAGTTGGCTGAGACGCACCAAGCCAAAGGACTGGTGCATGCCAACCAGACTAAAGTGGAAATGATTGCAGCCTTAACCACAGCTGCAGCACAGACCAGCAACCAGGAAGATAGGCAGACTGGCCTTTGGGATGTACAACTCTCAGAAAATGAGCAGTTAAATTTTTCCTCAGAGAGCTTATAAATCCATCTGGAGTTAAAGAGACTTGAACTGGAGGCCAAGTGTTTGGAACTAGAATTAGCAGAGAGACTGCAGCATTTGGAGGATGAAGAAAAGGGGAAACAGATGAAATTAGAATAAGCAGAGAGACTGAGATGTCTGGATGCTGAAGGAAATGAGAGACAGAGACAACATGATAAGGAAATGCTGACTCTTTTCCAGGGTCATGGAGGTAACGGGGAAGGGAGTAACCAAACCCCAGAAGCAATAATTGTTAATAAATTTCTTCCACAATTTACAGAGGTTGATAATTTTGATAGTTTTATTCATATGTTTGAAAGGATATGTAAACAATATAATGTTGTCCAAGGGCTCTGAGTATGGTTCCTGACCCCCTTACTCCATGGTAAAGCTGTAACTGCTATTTCTATATTGTCTAATATTGATTGTCTAGACTATAACTAAGTAAAGAAATGCTTATTAAAGTGTTTAAAGTTAACACTTGAAACTTAAAGAAAAAAGTTTAATGAGCATAAGGCGCAAGATAGATGAAAGTGTGTGATTATGTTGGTGAGTTAAGCACTTATTTTCATAGGTGGATGAGTGGGTGTCAGGTCACCACTTTTGAAGGGCTGGCAGACCTTTTGGTGAGGCAACAAGCCTTTAGTACTTTTCCTGAAGACATGACAATCTGAGAATGCAACACTGCAGATGAGTTGGGGAAAAAGGAGACCTATACCTAGCAAGCAGGGCATCACTGCTCAGGAAAGGGATACCCAGTGCTGCACATTAGTATAAGGGAACCCATGGTGGGCAGCCTAAACCATCCCAAAAGAGTCCACAAGTAGCAGGGGAAGCCACTAGTTCAGGTACACAGCTAGGATCAAGGGTTATATGTTTTAAATGTAACCAGTGGGGCCATGTAGCATATAGATGCCCATGGAGGCAAGGAGGGGAACAAAAGGTGGGGGAGCCAGCAAGTGGGAATGACAGAATGCCAGCAGTAAGTTGTCTGGAAACAACAAGGTTACCAAACTACCATGAGAGGTTATATCCTATCTTAGTGGATGGGAAACAGGCCACTGCTAAGAGAGACACAGCCTCTGACCTAACCATTGTGAAGCCTGCAATGGAGGAGCACTACTTGCTTGGGCAGTCTACTCCAGTCAGAGATTTAGGAGAGACCCCATTCCAAATACCTTTGGCTAGAGTTCACCTTAACTGGGAGGGTGGGAAAGGAATTAAGCAAGTAGGTGTGTTGGAGTATATCCCTGCAGGTGTCCTGATAAGGAATGCTTTTGATAATGCATACCTTTTTTACATGCAGTTACATGCAGTCAGGCATGGAGACAGGCATGTGGGTCTGGTAGCCTGTGGGTACCGAGAGAAATTGCACACCTGAAGCCAGAACTGGTGAGATGGCTACTTCAGGGAGGGAGCTACCCTGTAGCAGTGAGACTGAAGGTGAGCTGAACCATAGCTGCTGGTGGGTACTGATGTTCCCTTGTACAGAATGTCTGCAAGGGCAGAGATGAGTAGTAGTACCCAGCCTGACAGTGATGCACCACTGTCAGAGGATACCAGACTTCCTGTGTAAGGAGACCTGGGAAGGGTTACAAAGAAAGAGTTGAGACAGGCTTAGCTCTCAGACCCTACATTACAAGGACTGAGGGAGGTAGCTAATGAGGGACCTGAATCTCAAGGGAAAGGGAAATCTGTATACTGAGACAAAGGGTTACTGTACAGAGAGTGGACCCCTGAGAGAGGGCTAGAGGATGAGAGAATACAGCAGTCAGTAGTGCCCACAGCCTACTGGCTGGCACTTCTAGCCATAGCCCATGACATTCCCTTCATAGGTCATTTGGGCATAAAGCACACCAAGAGATGTATAATGCAGAACTTTCATTGGCCTGAAATTTCCAGGGATGTAACAGGGTACTGCAGGACCTGTGAGCAGTGCCAAAAAGTAAGCAAGGCAGGAGACAAGGTCAAAGCTCCTTTGGTGCCTTTGCTTGTGATTGAGGAGACATTTCAAAAGGTAGCTATAGATATTGTGGGGCCTCTGAGTACCCCAAGTTCCACAGGGAAGAAGTATATCCTAGTGGTAGTAGATTATGCTACCAGATACCCTGAGGTGGTGGCCCTGCCCGGCATTAAAGCAGAAAAGGTGGCAAATGCTTTGTTAGAGATTTTCAGCAGGGTAGATTTCCCAAAAGAAATACTGACTGACAGAGGTGCCAATCTCATGTCAGACCTGCTGGCTTGTCTGTGGAAGCACTGTGGGGTGAAGTACCTAAAGGCCACCCCCTACGTTCCCCAGACAAATGGTTTTGTGGAGCAGTTCAACTCTACACTAAAGACCATGCTATGGACATCTGCAGACCCGTTTAAGAAGGACTGGGACAAGTATTTGCCCCATCTGTTGTTTGCTTACAGAGAACTGCCCCAGGAATCCACAGGTTTTTCACTCTTTGAGTTGCTGTATGGGCATAGGATGAGGGGACCTCTAGATTTGATTTGCAATGAGTGGGAGGGTGAGTGTGAATCCCACAAGAAGTTTTTTGTGGCATATGTCCTAAACCTCAGGACAGGCCTCAGGGAAATCATGGACTTGGCACAGGAGAACCTGGCAGTAGCCCAACAGCAGAAAAAGGTCTGGTATGACAGGAATTCTTGAGCCAGAGAGTATGCTATGGGGCACCAGGTTATGATTCTCATTCCTGTCAGACACAACAAGCTGCAGGCAGCTTGGGAGGGACCCTTCAAAGTGGTAAGGAAGGTCAGTGATGTTAACTACATGGTAGAATGGCTAGGCAGGCAGCAGGGGCACAAACTGTACCATGTTAACATGATGAAACCATGATAGAGAGGCCATCGTGCTAAGTATTTGCAGTAGGAGGCAGGAGGAGTCTGAGGGGGATCTATGGCTACAGGAAGCCAGCCAGCAAAATTCCAAGTTACTATGGTGGAGCCTAGGGTTGCAGGCATATGATATGACAGTGCAGCACTGTACTGGGGTCAGCAATACCAAGGTTGCTGAAATCTCAAGACAGGGTATGGGGTAATGTTTTCCCATATCGGCACATCCTTCTCAAGCAACATTTCCCAATGGTCATTTGAAAAACTAGCTTGAGTCTTCAAAGGAGGGAAGAAGTATGAGGAAAGGAGGTAATGCCAGCACAGTTAGCTGGAATTTTGTAAATAATTATATGTCATTTGTGAATATCAAACTAATTTATATAAGATGCGTGTGTTACAAATGTATTAGAAATGTATGTCATGTGTATATCAAAATGTTTTGTTCAGATGTTTATGTTGAAAAGGTATTTGTAAAGTGCTTGTGCTTAAAATATATCCACAGTATGCCATACTGGAAGAGAACAGAAATGTACATGCACTATTGTAACTCTTTAAATGTATATGTTAACAGAGGAAACTGCAGGGGTAACTTCAGTCCAGCAAACTTTAGAAAAATATTTGAAATTAAATTACTTTATAGGCTAGGCGATAAAGAGGCTATCTCTCAGGTTTCAATGCAGCTAGAGACACAAAGTCTGTGCTAGGAAGCTTTCTGTATTGTCTTTGGGGTGAACTAATTGCTACTTTGGAAACATGAAGGAATGCAATTGTGTTATGACTTCCAGCACCTGCCAAAATCTGAGCAAAAGCCCTTGTCTGAGTATTTTGCATGAGAACTATACGTCATTATTTTGCATGAGAACTATACGTCAGATTACCAGAAATGATGTCATTCTGCAAGCTATCTCAGCAGTAATATTTTATATATTATTTGAAGTCTTTTAGTGAGACAGGGCATTCTGCATTCTGTCTTGGACCTGACAACAGCAACAAGAACCATTCACCACATTTGCCTTGCTCTATTAGTAAGTTTTCAGGGTATAGTAATTCTCTTTTCTCTTAGATACAGTCAGGAATCTAGTGAAGCTTAGTTTAGATATTATTTTTATTTATTTATCTGAGACTGTCCTTCAATGTTGTTTTAAATATTTCCTGTGATTTTGTACTCTGGTGTCATTGTGAATATATATTTACTATTGTCTTGTTCTTTTATTATTTATTATTAAATATATTTAAACATTTAATTGTCGCTGATCTGTGTAGAGATAGTTAAGTTTTATTTTATTTATTTAACATTTGTTAACCAGGAAAGTCCGACTTGGAACAAAGCCAATTTTCAGTGGAGGCCCGGGGAGAAAGGCTCCAGATGCATGTCTTTGTAATGTGGGAGGAAACCGGAGCACCCGGAGGAAACCCACACAAATGCAGGGAGGACATGCAGACTCCACACAGAAGGCACCCCAGCTGAGAATCGAACCAGAGAACCTCTTGCTGTGAGGTGACAACTCTACCACTGCACCATTGTGCCATTTTGAGAGTACTCGCATATTTATTTGGTGACATTGTGTGGGCCACTCCTAATAGCTTTGATCTTGGTCAAACTACCATTTGTGTTAATATTAATATTAATATTACACAGTAAAATTGGACACCCTTTGTTAGGGCCCTAGAGTACCTGATAAGGAGTGATTAGTGGCAGTGGTAGCTACCTTATCATCTAGGCAGAAGGGGGCATAGCTAGTAAACCTGTGCCAGCCTTTTCCATGTGTGTGTGTGTGTGTGTGTGTGTGTGTGTGTGTGTGTGTGTGTATGTGTGTGTGTAAACTAAACTCAAACAGTGTGTGTGTGTCAGCCACTTTGGCAGGGACACGAAACACTGGTTGGACAGAGAGAGTGCTGGAGGTCTTGCTTTGGTCACTCAGTTGAGATCTCAACTCTATAGCTGTGCTAGTGGGGAGTCTTACTGGGCATCTGAAGAAAGAGATAGAAACCAGCCCCGGACTGACTGTGGTCTCTGTGTGCTCTTAAGGGAAATTGCACTTGATACAGAGAACTGCATCTGGAAATACTGTGTGTGCACCTGTTATCCTCTTAGTGAACGTCCCCCACTGTTTCCAGTGATGAGGATTTTGGCTCCTTGATTACTTGTTGATAGTGGTGGGTCATCACAAAAGTCTCAGGTGTAAAGTTCAACCTTTTTAAAAAGTCTTCTTCTTTGAAAAATAATATCACCATTGTTTTCTCTCTGATGCTCAGTGATCCATCTGTCGCAAAATACTTAGGCTTCCTGCTACATAGAAGCATAGCGGAAATACAAAATTCAAATATGCTGTGCAGATAATCCATGCACCACTATGCTGGTTGCCCATACCTGCTGGTACCTTTCGTACACTAAAAGGCACTCCTACTCTTCTCATAAGTTTAGTCAATCTCTGCTACAATATTTGTAGGTTAGGTATCCAGCTAAGCTCAGCAAGTTACATTTCCAAATATCATTCATAAATCATCAGCTACCTCCAATACACGCAAAGCTTAGACAGACAGAATGAGGGACTACTGTCCCCCTTCTACAACTTCTTGATGGACCACTGGCATTACTCACATTCACTGTTCTTAACATTCATAATCCAACAGACATACATAACAAGCTACCCTGGTAACAGTATTTGACTAAGTAATCACTCTTCCTAATAATGGAATAGTTCTGTGGGCCAAATATGCAAGCCACTGCCACCTTTGTTGATGTTCTCCTAGAGTAATTCATTTGGGGAATACATTTGTGCTTATATTTTAAAATGCTGGGTTTTGAATTTAAATCTAATTTAGATTATTTTATTAGGGAATATCATGCAGCCCCTGTCTGCCTGTCACATTGAATTTTGTACATTTCAGCTGCCTGCAAACTCTGGATCTACTATTATCAGAGAGCATGGCAATCTTTTCATGTTCATGTTCATGAGTTCTATGACCAGGTTGTTAAAATTTAAATTTCAGTACAGCAGTAAATCTTCTGTATTACAACAGGCATGGTGCCTTTATTTTGACAGCTACCAGAAGTGAAACTTCAAACCTCTGAGAATGAGTTCCTGCTGTACTCACAGAGCTGTCCTCTGTATAGCTGACCACTGCATTTCTAAAGAAAGTCTGGATTTCTTATCAGCTTTTGATTTACATTTTATGATGACACCTATTGTGGTCATTGCTGTTCAGGGCCTTATATACAGTATAATTGTTCAAATGTTAATTCAATAGTTTTTATACAAAAATGTAGCATGCCATCTGTACCTCTGCATGTTATTTTCATCACTGCACTAGTAAGATCAGTAATATATTTTTGATATTGCTACACCATTAACAGTGATGGTAATTATCACTCACTTTTAACTGATGTGTTGTTGTAAAAAGAAACTCAGTAAGTTGTTGCTAAATTCTTCACCCTATACCTATGACTTCCAAATAGTTACCAAAAAATTGTATGTGTACTGAGGAGGGACAAATGGTAGAGTTATATTCTATAGTGATCTGGTGGCATTATAAAATATTTTCTTATCTTTTTCCTTTTTCTACTTTAGAATTCAAACTACCATTTTCCACTCTGGTTCAAGATTAGAAGCTTTTGAAATTTCTTTGAGAACTCTGTGGTGGAATAGTTGACTGTTGGCTTATACCAGTTGGTTCTTTGCTTCAGTTTCCAGCTAGAGGGGCATTTCTGTAGAGTCTGCATGTTGTCCTTGTATGAATTTTGTTAGAATCATGTTTCCTCTCCTATCTAGAGACATGATGATCAGTGAAATAATAAGCTTCGTGAATAATTCTTAGGTGTTGTGCATGAGGTGTGCACCGTAGTGTGTGTGTGTGTGTGTGTGTGTGTGTGTGTGTGTGTGTGTGTGTGTGTGTGTGTGTGTGTCAATGTGCACATGTGTGTGCGTGTGTGCGTGTGTGCGAGTGAGTGGCTGTGTGTGTGTGTGTGTGTGTGTGTGTGTGTGTGTGTGTGTGTGTGTGTGTGTGTGTGTGTGTGTGTGTGTGTGTGTGTTTATGTGTACATGTTCTTCTTACCATGGTCTGGCAGTACTTCAGGCAATGGATTTCTGTTTTATACTTGCTGTGTGACAGGTTAGGCTCCATCTCCCACCATTAGGATAAAGTATGTATCAGAAAAATAATAGATGAATGAAAGCTCTTTAACATAGTTACATGGATTCTGTGACATGCATTGATTCTGTAGGCACACAAAATGTCTAGCTATCATCTACTACAGAGTCTACATCGCCTGGGAGGAAGCTGCATAATTAATGAATTGCTGGGGCAACTTAAAAACTATGAAGGCAGTATGATGAGCAAAAATAATACAAGAAGTTGAGCTGTATTCACTGAGTTACTGTCTTGATTGCTAAACACCATGTGTCATTTCTCTCCAGGTGCACCATAACCAGCATTCATCTCTCCCTACTTCTAAAGGGGTTAATTTTAGGGGAAAATAGACATGGTAGCAGTAAACCTAATTCTTAGTCACAGTTGTCAAAAGATGCTAGACTTCTTATAGAAGGCAAACTGGAGAAGATCACAAAGCGAGCTGTGATAGGCACATCTCTCAGACTTTCTTTTCAAGAGCAGAGGTGTCTGCATACTGAAACAAGGGTTGCTGCACAGAGACTGGACTCCTGTACAGAGACGATACTTCTGTACACGTCTGATGATAATCCAAGCTATTCCCTTTTCAGGCCATCTAAATATAAAGCATACAAAGAGGAAACTTATGCAAAATTTAATTTGCCAGCTTTCTCAAAAGATGTGACAGGGAACTGTAAGACTGTAAGATATATGAGTTGTGAAAAAAGGTTGACAAGCATACCTCTAAGCTGTCCAGATTTTTGCAGAATGTCCAGATTTTTGTCTCATATTTTTTATCTTTTCCTCATAAAATTTTGGTTATCTGGCAAATTAGTGGCATGTGATTGCAGATTGAAGTCAGAAAATAATGACAGACATTGAGTTTCAAACTTCATGCTTTTCAGAAAGCCCATGCTAATGTAAAATCTACTATTCTATCAGCTTTCTGAGTTTGTAAGAGCAATGTTTCAAAAATGTCCCAATGGTTGGACCTTTGCCCCCAGTTATTTATGGCTTTGCCCAGATTTCTAGCTCTAAGAGGTTGAGAGGTATGTTGACAAGATGAGAGATGAAACTGAGGTTGCTTTGGTGTCTTTGCCTGTTAATGAAGAATCATTTCAGAGGACATTATGGGACATCTTACTGCCCTGAGCACTACAGATAAAAGGCATATTATAATGTTGGTAGACTATGCTACTATCTATTCTGAAGCAGCAGCTTTGCTCCCTATTGAGGCAGAAAATGTGGCAATTGCTCATAAAAGATGGCAAATGCTCTGTTAGAAAATGTCAGCAAGGCAGATTTTCCCCAGGAAATACTAACACACAGAAAGGCTGACTATTTTGGTTTGTTGAATTTTTTTATTGAAGCAATGTGGGAAAATTATTTAACAACTACATGTTCCACAAACAAAAGGATTGGTGAAGAAGTTTAATTCTATTCTTAAGACTATGCTGAGAGCATTCACAAACCAGTTTAAGTAAGAGTAGGACAAGTATCTTTCCCATATTCCCTTTGCATACAGGGAGATGCCCCAAGAATCCAAAAGTTTATCAACATTTGAGCTGCTGGGGAAGGGGGGGTAAATGATTTTAATTTGAGATGAATAGGGTGGGAAGGCAAGTTACACTAAGAGTCAGTTCTATAGTATATACTGACTTTCAAGAATGAGATTATGGACTTTTTAGTTCAAGCACAACAGTAACAAAAGGTTTGGTTTGTCTGAGCCATGAGACCCAAAAATATACTGTCAGACACATGATAATTGTGCTTATACTCCTTCAACTGAATAACCTTCAAGTAGCATGAGAGGGAACCTCCACTGTTGTAAGGAAGTTGGAATACAAGACATACCATGTTAAAATGATGACACTTCACAATAATAGAAAGCCATTGCTAGTCAGTATTTGTAGTGGGTTATAGGGGGAGTTTGTGGGTCACCTTTTAGTAGACCTTCCCAATGAAGCTCAGGCTGATACTTCAGTGAATAAGTTAATGCTGCAAAAAAGTATCACTACCCATCTTCAGGACATCTGATCTTAAGATTTTGTGGACATGCTCACTGCCAAACAAGGATATACCAACAGGGTGAACACCATGTAACTACAGGTATCCAGTGGCAAAGTAAAGCAGCAGTGTTAACTATTAAATTAAACAGATGCCAGCTAAAGATGGCAAAAAGGTTTTGCTGTGAAATCATCAATTTACAAGGGTGATTTAAGTATGGAAATATACCTTCTTCCCAGGCTACATTTTTTGGGGGGTTTTCTTAGAAAAGACTCACTTGTAGCCTAGAGGAGGCTGTCAGATGATATGTTTTCTTGAATTTAAAATGTAAAAAGTTGAATATTGCATTGTGTATGTAGAATTGATGATGGCTTTCTCTTAATAATATGGAATCATTTACTGTTGCCATTCTCACATTTTACTTGAAAATCTGAATTAACTCGCCCTGGAATGAAATTGTCTGTGCATTTTAACAGCTTATTATAAAAGGGAAACAGATTCTATTTGTATTTGAAAATCTAACATCCACTGAGTATACTGAGCCAGATCTGCTTCTGCTCTTTTCTTACTTTTGTGTTAGACTGTTATTTGCACATGGAGATTTTCTCTAAATGCCATGCAGTAAATTAAATCAGAGCTGCTGCTGTCTCCCTCTCTCCCTCACTCTCTCTCTCTCTTTTTTTTTTAATTCACCTAGAGCTATTAGATCTTCAGAAATTCCAGGTTTTTTTTTTTTGGGGGGGGGGTTAAACTAAGGATTTCTAGATTCTAAACTTGTTGCACTTTATTTTCATCATAAAGTTTTGATCAACTACATTTAGTGGCAAGGATTAGCAACAGATGTAGTTATATATATTTTTATATAATTACTCTGCTCATACAAAATATTTTATTTTCCCTGTGAAACAGCAAAATTGTTTTGCACGTATAACCAGTTATTTTCAAAAGTAAATAATTTTCTTTTAATGGTCTGTAAAACTTTTGTGCCTGATGTTTTATTTTACTTGCTAAGGGTATCCTCACAGTAAATCATTGGCATCCATTCCTTTAGAAGGGATATTGCTCGGCTGACATCTATTATAATTTAATGTTGTTTGGCTCACTGGAAGAGCATTCAGTAACAGATTATGATATTAAATTAATAATCTGGTTGGTAGCAGCATGTACCATGAATAAACAAAAGGTATCAGTAGCCCACTTCAGAAACATTGTGTAGTTTGGTTTAGTCTCTGTTGATCTGGTTGCACTAGTAGAGACTGGATTTAGACTGAGCTGAGTGGAATTCAAGGAAGTAATTGATTTAAACTATGTTCTGTTGCTAGCAGTATGAATCTTATTTGTGTGTGAGAGGTTTCAGTTATAATCCAAGGCAGTAATTGACACTTCCAATACACTCTTAAGGCCATTTACCCATTGCAAATAAAATAGGAGGCAGTGGTATGGATTTTTGTTCCAAAACCTCAATTCTTTACTCCATTTTGTGGCAGTGGTGGTATTCAAACCCTACCCATCTGTCACAGGATTAAGGCTCATACCCCTGTCGATCACAGTGTCATAAAAATGGCAGCCTTTAAATGAAAAGGAAAACTAAGACAAACTAGTACTATTTTCTTAGATACAGAACCCAAATGTTAAAAAAATAAATGCTAGCCTTATACCCCTATTTAAAAATACTATCAGGTATTTTTTTTAATCTGGTTACTTTGTCAAGTTTTAAAACAGTTATAAACTTCTGAAGAAAAAAAGGCTACTTGAAAGATGAAAAATGCACATGGTGGTTGTTAGTATAATAAATGCAGAGTATAAACACACTTTACATTAATTATAAAAAAAATAAACCATATCATCATATTTCACCATATGATGTGATGAGTAGAAAACAATAGACTGGATTAATGTGAGCATTCTCAAGAGCAGCATAACAGGCACTTTTATTTGAGCAAAGACTGCATGTGTTCTACATAGTGTGCATCATTAATAAGCTAGTTGTGAACTATGATAACTTAAATGGTAAAAGATCAGTAAGTTTATAATCCATGACAGAAGGGGATGACAGCTGATGGCATATATCCTTCCTTGGGAACAGGGCAAATAAGATTTAAAGGAGGAGGACGTAAGATTTCAAGACACGGAAGGAGAATGCTTGTGCTTTCATACCTGCCATGAAATTCTGACAGTTATGTATCTCTTTTAAATTTAGTTAACCACTAGAGCTGACTAGTTCATGCTTAGATGTGTGCCATTTCAACCTCCTGTAAGAATGAGCTTTGATTCCAATTAGGAGGGACGTTTTGACATGGAACAGATGTGGTGCTATGTTAAATAAACCAAGGTTAAATAGATCCTCTATGATTAATTAATATGATTCTCCTCAAGTATAGCTGTAAAATACAATGATCTCTGATAATTAATGGCATGAATAACTAATAAAGAATATTATATTCACTTTCTTGCTGCATTATTTGATTTTCACTTTTACTGAGGGCTGTATATCTGTAGTTGAGATTCCCAGTGCCTTTATTAGCTTCTTGTCTAATGTATAGGAAACCATTTGGTACCGTGTAACATGACATATAAAAATGAGCTCATGATCACATCTGTTTGGTGACATTGTGTAAACAGACATAAGCAAATATGATCATTGTGACAATGAAAAAGATACTCTTACTGGCATTTTGCATTTGTCTTAATATACAGAAGAATTATTTTACCCTTACAAAATTGTGAGTGGTGGAGATTATATCCATTAAGGACCTGGTTAGATTACTCTGAAATCTTCTGGAAGTAGTTTCTGGCATTCCTGTCTTATTGGAAAATTATTAATTTTTAAAATAGATGCCAGCTGTATAACTCAAAAGGCTCTCTTTAACTTTGGTCAAGTGTGTAAAGTGGGTAAGACTGTAACTTGTTGAGTATATTTCCACAAATTATAACTCATCAATTGCTGTCTCACAGTGCAGTAGTGTAGTTGTGTCTGTATGTTCTGGCAGTGATTTAAAGTTTTCTGGCTTCTCACTTTTCTCTGCAGTTGAGCAGTTATTGAATTAGTATATATCTGTAACAAGGCTTGCCACCCAGCAGTGGTAGCCTTGGTCCCAGATGACTGCCCCTGTTGAACTGACATCCTGACCCCATGTGGAAAAATGGGAAAGGGTTGTGGATGTGTGTGTGTGTGTGTGTGTGTGTGTATATATATATATATATATATATATATATATATATATATATATATATATATATATATATATACACACACACACACATACACACACACACACACACACACACACACACACACACACATATAAAGAGAGATAGCTACAGATATATGTAAAGGGGAGTGAGGGATGTCACTTGAAAAACAAAATATTTTCATTTTTTTTAAAACAACAACTCTTTAACTGATTGTGTTTACCCTGCTGTACCATCATCTGGCTGTTACCTGACAATTCATAGCAGTACCCTTAAAAACTATTTCTCAGGGGTAAGTTTAATCTCCTGTGTTTAATCATGATATAATACATCATAATGGGCATGATGAACTTCTGCATACCCTGTAGATCGCCTCAGGAATGTGCTACCATATATGCATATGCATGGTCGAAAACAGATACACTACATTTCCTCCTGCTTTAGATATACAGATAAGGAAGCATTTATGTAATGCAACATAATACAAAATTGCCATTTTTTTAAGAGGAAGGTGTAAGCAGTATATTGATGCATTTAACGCTTTTGGATCTTTAATTGTATGTATAGCATTTCAAAATGTTTTCAGTTCAAATTTTACTCCTTCTTCAGCTGGTCTGGTAAATGAGATGTCCACCACATCACCACAAGTAGTCAGAATGATGTCTTTGCAGCCATTCTGGACTTCAAGCCATAGCTTGAGTACACCTATCATTTGAGTTAATATCTCACAAAGATGCCTCCAACCGGGGTTGTACTTTCAGCACAAATGCCTTCCAAACCTGGAGAACAAGATCATTCATCCCTCTATCTTTGCATGGGGCTTTGGTTATCCCACATTATTTCAGAATAGCACTAGTCACCCCACCTTCTAATGGTATGACTTTGGTTATCTGTCCTTTAACAGTATTAGATTGGTCATCCTTCTCCTTTGGGTATGATGCTGGTCACTAATATTCTGTGAGTATAGCAGTAGTCAACTATTCTTCTTGACATGCTCACTTAGTCACATGGTGTTCTGTCAAAGCTCACTCATCTTGTCATGGCTGTCAGGCTTTTTGACTGGCGAGTACTTTAAATCTGGTCCCATACCTCCTCTGTAGCCCTCACTTATATCAGATGTGGACAGAAGGCACATTGTCCTTGAAATGACTGACAAGGCTTATCATCATCTATAATCATGTATTAACATGTTCTGTCAGGTACTAAAACATCTGGTTGTCTTTTGTCCATATGATTAAACTGCTTGCTTTGTACTTCTCTTTGAAGATAATGTTTTAACAAATCAAGGCTGGATCTCAAAGTCCAGTTTAGGAACTATGTGGTTCTTCAGTGTAACTCCTGGTTAGGGTGCCTGCAGAGTCTTTTTTATGCTCCCCATGTCTTTGTGGGATTTCCAGTCAAATTTCCAGTTTTCTTCTATATCCCAAACATATTCAGGTAGAATCGGTTAGCCTCTAAAATTTTCTATATGCATTCATGAGAGTGTGTCTGAAAGTGTAGGTTCACCCTGCAATGGAATGACATTGTATGATTTAATTATTTCTATCTCCGTTTGTCTACTGTGTGACTCTAAACATTCACTTAAACAGACAGTATACTTGAGTTACCCTTGAAAAAAAAAGTACAGTTGTTTAAAATCTTACCGCAACAGTAGATGTTCTTCTCTTCACTGTTGCAGTAAATCAAACAGGAGGGATCTCCTGCCCAGGTTAGCTTGGCCACTATACAAAAGCCCAGTGCTCTTGAATGCACTGTATATCACACTTATGCTCCCTGCACAGAACGTAGGGCATAAAATGGACATAAGGATGCAACTACCCAGAAAATAATTACCCCAAAAGAGGACAGTCTTCATAGGACAAAGGAGTCCATGCACAACCAGAAGGACAAATGCTAAAAAAGGAGAAACCCTCAGCCAGAAGGGGATCTAAAACAAAAAACAAACCAAACAAGAGGGGGTTGGAGGAAGAGGGTGAACAATGCAACAGTGAAGCGAAGGAAATCTACTGTTTATGGTAAAATGTTACACAACTGTACTATGTCCTTCTATATCACTGTTGCAGTATTCCAAATAGAAGGGAGAGAAAAAAGCTCAAGAAGCAGAATGGGAAGTGGAAGGGTGAGAAGAGCCCTCAACAAACCCATATAAAATGATTTCAGCAAAATCTGCTCTGGCCCTAGAAACCATGTCCAACTTAGTAAAGATATGCACTGAAGATCAAGTAGCAGTTCCAAGGATGGAATTGGTGTCCAGCCTCTTGAAAAAGACACCAGAAGAGGCAACATCCCTAGTGGACTAAGCCATAACAGAAGTAAACAGAGATTTGCCATGAAAAATATAACACAAGGAAATGGCCTTAGATATCCAGGAGGAGATAATTTGCTTAGAAACAGCTAAATGCAATGTCCCGGGATGAAAGCAAACAAGAAGCTGATCAGACTTATGAAAGGCAATAGTTTTATCCAAGCAGTACATGAGCTATCTGTGCAAATCCAAAGTAACAGGATGTTCTCTCACTGACAGACTGGGGAGAAGAGAAAAAGGATGGGAGTTATACCGACTGATTCAAGGACAACTCATTCTCTACCTTGGGCATAAAAGAAGGATTAGTACAAATGGACACTTTGTCCTTGTGAAAAAAAAAGCAAAAAAAGGAGGAATGGCCATAAGGGCCTGGAGCTCAGATACCCTCCAAGCATAAGTAAGAGCCAGCAAAAAAACAGTCTTCCATGTACAATGTTGGAAACAGAGTACCTCACTGGCCCTTTTCAAATGCAATCTGGGTGATTGGATTGATAACTATAAATTCACCCCAGGGGTTCCACCTGTGTGTCTCTTGGACAGGGGAAATAGATGCTGTTCGTGGAAATAAGGGTAAAACTTAGCTAGGCTTGTAAGGACCCTAGGGCCATTAGCCTAGTAATTTCCTATGATCCTAAGAAGCAGAATCTGCAGGCTCAAAAGGAGCCTGAATCAATTTTTCCAAAACAAAATTAAGGTTTCAAGGAGGAGGAATAGGTTTCCTCCGAGGCCAAATATGCAGGGTGCCTTTAAAAAATTGTCTGACCTCAAAACAAGAAATCAAAGGAGGATTCAAGTGCAGACAAGTAGAAATGGCTGACAAATGAGCCTTCACAGAAGAATTCGCCATACCAGATTGGAGCAATTCACACAAATAAGAGAGGACTACAGGGACCTCCACTGAAAAAAGGGTCCTGATAATAAGCATGACAGCAAACAGAAAATCTTTTCTATTTGGACATATACAATTTTCTGGTTGTGGGTTTCCTTACCTCCTGTAAAACCCTGAGCATGTCCTCAGAAAAGAGGTCCCTCAAAGAATTGAAGAATTGACAAGTGAAGTTGGTTGAGACAACCCTGTGTGAAGAGATCCAACCACTGAGGTAACTTGTAGTGATTTCCCAGGGTCAGCTGCATTAAGAGGGGGAACCAGTGTTCTCTTGGCCAACAGGGAGTGACTAGCAAGACTTTTGTGGAGTCTAGATGAATCTTCTGCAGGACTCTTGGAAGTAGAAGAAGAGGAGGGAAAGCATAAAGAAACATCACTTTCCAAGGAAGAAAAAGGGTGTCCTTCTTCCATGCTAGATGGCATGACACTCTGGAACAGAAGAGAGGAAGATTCCTGTTCAGAGGGAAAGGAAAAAAGTTCTACCTGAGGAATATCCCACTTATCGACAATGTCCAGAAACACATCTTGTGAAGAATTCATTCATGAACCTGTGTTTTGGACCTACTCAGAGAGTCTGCCACTAGAGTGTGCTATGAAGGAAGGAAAGCTATCTCCCTTCTCCTAAGGCATAAACAGTACGTCTCCAGCCTTTTCTCCCTCCTCTTCCTACTTCCTTCTACTCACTTTCTGCCATTCTTGCTTCTCTGATTTTTTTTCTCTTGGTATTTATCCAGTCTCTCAAGATGTAGCCCCACTCTGTTCACCCTAGCTAATACTTGGGCTCATTCTGCTCCCCTACCCTACCCCCATTCCCATCCACCCCCACTTCTATTACATTTATAGTTATCCCTTCTGCACACACACCCTTCCCCTCACCTACCCCATACCAACCTCTCACATCCTCTTTCTCATTCTACCAACTCCGCCCCCAACAATTATCTTACTCTATTATTCCACCCTCCTCCCTCCAAACCAGTTTACCCTAACAACCACTCATCTACTACTTCCCCAGATAATATTACACCTCCACCTCTATTTCTCTATTGCTTCCTTAAGTAATACTGCACCACAACCACTCTATTTCCCCTGCTTATAATCTAAGCATAATGCATTATCTACTCCTATCTATACCACTCCTTTCTATCCTCACACTTTCAACATCCTACCATAATCCCCCACCTTACATATATCCCAGTCCTACCCATCTACTCTCACAAATGCTATACCCTAAACCCTTCTCCTTCTCAATAGCACACTTCCTTTTTCACACCACTTTATACATCTCTTCAAATATAAACTCTATCCTCCTTCCAACATCATCCCAAAAACCAAAATAAAACCCTTTGAACCTAACTCTCTTAGGTTTATTCTCTCTACCTCTATACTCACCCTTCTTCTCGCAGGTGATATATATCCAGATCCTGGTCTCAGCACTAACTCTTCTCTTACTGTCACTCCCCTAACATCTTCCTCTACCCACTTCTCCTCACCATCACATACCACCTCATCTACCAGACACCTCAAAATCTTTGCTCTCAATATTTGCAGTACCCTAAACAAAGTCCATGACTTACACACCTGGATAATTCTGCACCCTAAGTATATCCTCTGCATCACCAAAACATGGCTAAAACCCACATACCAAACAAAGAAATGCTACCCCCTGGCTACAATCTCTTTTGCCAAGGCAGACCAATTAAAAAAGGTGGTGGGGTAGCTATACTTTACTCAGAACACGTCTCAGTCCATCTCCTACCCTACTCACCCCCCAGCTTTCATAGGTTCATAGGTTCATAGGTTGGTACTACTCTATCGTCCCTAGGGCCTATACAAGCCTAGCCATAACAATTCCCTGGATATTTCTTCCCACAGTATCTACTTCCCTTGACCCCTGTCTAGCAGGGCGACTGACAAGATCCCCAGGGTGAATTTCCTATCTCCCATCCAATCATCAAGGTTCTTTTTGAAGAGGGCCAAGGAGGCTCTGCTTGACATGTATGGGCAGTCTATTCCAGAGTATGGGGAGTCTCTGGGTCAGAAACCTATCCCTCCAGCAAGTTTTGTTCATTGTGATGACAAGGTTTAGATCCCTGGAGCATGTGGCTATGAGGGATTGGGATTTCTTAAAGTGGAGCATGTCCAACAGCTCAGGGTTTGACATGGCCTTGTATGTTAAGCAGAGATCTCCTCTGAGTAGACGATATGCCACAGAGCATAGCTGGAGTTTTTTAGACAGTCAGCATATGGCATCTGCTTTAGGCCTGTGATTCTTTTAGTGAGGTATTTCTGCAGTCTTTCCATCTGTTGCAAATGTTTTGTGAGGTACATACCAAATGGGGCATTATACTCTATAATGGGTCTAATAAGGGATGAGTACAGTCTGGCAATGACCTCCTTTTTCCTGGATGAAAAGCCCTTAGTGATAAGGTGTGCCATATAGAAGGATTTCCTGACTGTTGTGGTGATGTGGTTATCGAAGGTGAGACCACTGTCCACCTGTGTCCCTAAGTCTCTCATCACACTTTCAGTGTTTAGTGTACTGCCACCTATGTGGTAATTCATGAGTACATGATTTTTCCCAAAGGGGATACATTTCTTGGCATTAAGCTTGAGCCCATGGCTCTGGCAGCAAGCATCTGTTTCTGTAAGGCCCTTTTGTAGAATATCCACATCATTTGGGGATTCACTAATGGCTCCTAGTAAGTAGTCATCTGCAAACTTTGTTAGCCACACTCCCTTAGTGTTGGCCTGTACTTCAGAGAAGTAGATGCCAAACAAGAGCGGTCCCAGGACTGAACCCTGAGGTACTCCACTTGTCACTTGTCTGGAGCTGGATTTGGAGTCATCCTGCCAAGATTGTTATAGTCAACTGTAACCTAAACAAATATATAAAAATAGCCATTGCTGCACTATATATATCTCCTGACAATAATATCCCTATACTAGAACACTTCCTTGCCTGGATCTAGCAAACCATCCCCTATGAAACAATTATTCTAGGGGACATTAACATAGACTGGAGAACTCTGACCTCTAACTGCCCCAATGCTGCCATTAACCTATACGGCTTCTCTCAACTCATCACCTCCCCCACTTACTCTAATCACAATCTAATACTAGTTCCATTCTTGACTGGATACTCGCCCCTCACCCCAACCAATATCATAACACCTCCACTCTCTCTGACACTCTCAGTGATCACCACCCAACCTACATCCAACGTCACCTGTCTCAACCTCCTAAACCTCACAAATATAAGGATTGTCAGAATATGTATAATTTTAACCCTGATATATTTAACCAAACACTCTCTTCTATAAACTGGTCTTTTCTATTTAACCTCCCATTCAAAGAAGCAGTCCATTGATTCAACAGCATCTTCCTTAACACCCTCAACTCCCTGGCCACTATCAGGTTTGGGTTAAATCCAACTATGCTCCCTGGATAAGCAAATAAACTCACTCCCGCATGCAAAAGAGAGACAATGCATGGAAAATCTGGAATAAACTCAAAACCCCCTCTAGTCTCCAAACCTATAAACAACTACAAAACATTGCAAAAAAAAAAAACATGTCACCCTTGATAAAAAAATCCTTTTATTTTGACTCACAAAGAAGTCTCGACTCAAACCCCAAAAAATTCTGGACTACGATCAACAAACTCTTAAACCCAGGGAACCCATCTCCTCCTAACCCATCCCCTAACAGCTCTCCACTCGAAACTGCCACTGTTCTGAACTCCTTCTTCATTAACTCCATACAAAACCTAATTAAACCTAACATTGATACTTGCCTTGACCCTCCTCACCCCCATCTCATGAAACTCCTTTCTCTATCAAGCCTGTCCCCCACCTCTATCATCAGATCTCTATTCTACAAACTAAAACCCTGCTCCCTTTCTGCTGACAACCTGTCTCTTCTATACTTTAAACTCGCTGCCCCTTCTATTGCCTAGCCAGTCTCTATACTTATCAACAGGTTACTTCAGGAAAATTCTGTCCCTAAAATCTGGAAACAGTCCTATATTATACCCTTACATAAAAGAGTTAACTCCACTGACCCCTCCAATTTCAGGCCAATTTCAGGCCTATTGATATTCTATCCCCTCTCTCTAAGATTCTGAAAAAGCATATACACAAACAGCTCATCTCTTATCTCATTCAGGAAAATCTCTTTACCCCAACTCAACACGGTTTACGACCACATCATAGTACAACTACAATATTACTGTCCTTCACTCACTCTATCACTACACCTCTTAATAATAAACTAGCATTGTGTCTCTCCCTTAACCTCTCTAAAGCCTTCAACACTGTGTCCTACAGCCTCCTTCTCTCCAAGCTTTCCTCCTTTAATCTCTCTACCTCTACTCTAGCCTGGTTTTCCTCTTACTTATCTAATAGAGCTCAATCAGTCAAATGGCTCTCTGCATCTTCACCTTTCCTTCCTATCCAAACTGATGTGCCTCAAGGCTCCATCCTGGGCCCACTACTATTTAACATTTTTACTAATAATCTCAACCAATCGTGCCTCCTCTCCACACTTATACAATACGCTGATGACTCCACCCTCATCATAACCCAATGACAGTATACCCCACCTACCCCCCCTCACTCAGGACACCCTCCATCCAGTTGAAAGATGACTCACAAATAACCAACTCTTACTTAACCCCAACAAAACTAAACTACTTCTCTTCCTCTCCAAATCCCTCCAACACCTCAAAGTCGCCTTCTCAGTCTCTTCTCTAAACAACACCACTATTAAAGCAGAATCTTACACTAAACTTCTCAGGGTTATTATAGATGACAAACTTAAATTTGATATCCACATCAATAACTGCTTCAAGAAGACACACCAAAAACTAGGACTGCTATACAGAAATAAAAAATTCTTAACACAATAATCTAAATTGTCCCTAGCTCAAGCATACCTACTGCCTACCCTAAAATACGCCGACCCAATCTTCACTAACCTCCAAAAAAATGTGTCAACCAAACTTGAGCTTCACTACAATAAATTTGCAAGATTTGCCTCAAATCTCCCCTATCGCTCACATCACTGCCTCTCCTTACAAAAACTCCACTGGTTAGAACTCCATAATCAGCTCCATCTGCCTCAACTCCTTCTAACCCATACTATCCTCCATCAACCCATAGCCTGCCCATCTCTAGCAACCCTCAATTCTCCATATGTCCCCAGCACCTCCTTCAAATCACAAAACCAAATTTCTAGAGGAAAAATGCTATATAGCCACTCAGTTAGCTCCTCCTGAAACCAACTTCCTCTCCATATCAGAACCATTCAAAACCCTTGCAACCTCAAACTCACTATAAAGGAATATCTGCTTAACTCCTGAAACTGTCCCTGTAATGATCCTACTTGAATTTCTGCCCACTCTGCCTTCATCCCCCTCCTTCCACCAGTATCTCTTACAAATACCTATTCCCTCTTGTATTCTAGGTTTCCCTGCTCTTTCACCTTTCCCTCCTACTATACTTCTATCATCACTTTATACTTTTACCTCCTATTCTCTCCCTTCTCTTACATCCTATACCCCTCCTTTACTTTTTGCCAAGTACCTGGGCTTCTCTTTCTTGACACATGTATGCCTCACTACACTTTCACTTAGGTTAGCAAATTTCCCATCCCAACGATTACTTATAATGTTGGATCTGTGTTTGTATGACACATAACACCCTACATCTATCTTTTATTTCTCTTTCTCTTCAAAGTGTGTAAAATGAATCTATTTTTTGCTGTATGTGTCTCTACCTGTGTGTTTGCTTAAATGCTTAAATACTTTATTGATTGTAAAAAAAAAAAAAATCTTTCCTGTAATGAAGCTTTTCTCCTCTGGTCTCTGCTGATAAAGGGCAACTGCCCAGCCAGATCAACCTGATTAACAAATGGCAAATAAAACAAATAAATAAATGCCTGAAGACTTAACTGATAACTGAAAGCCATCTTCCAAGCCTGAAGAGCCATGCTGCAGAGGAGGTAAGATTTTGTGCCTCCCTGTTTGTTGACATACCACATCACTGTAGTGTTGTCTATGTACACTTTCAAGGGGCCTTGAAAGAAGATGTGGTGAAAAGTTTGAAGGGCTAGAAACAGAGCTCTCATCTCTTTGATGATGGCATGGTCTGATTGGAGGACCAGAAACCCTGAATTTTCACATGACCAAAAGAAGCCCCCCACCCCATGTCTGAGGCATCGGTGAAGAGTTCTTAAGAAGAGACTAGATGCTGAAAGTGCAGGCCTGGGTTGAGAGCAAACTGTTGAATCCACCACTCAAATTCCTTCTTTAGACAGAGAAGGAGAGGTGCATTGAAATCCATAGGGTGACAATGCTGCAGCCAAACTGAGGTAGCACTGAAGCTTCTGCATATGCAGTCTTGCAAGAGGGAGTATTGGAACAGAAGAGACAATGAATCTCAGGACCCCAAAGAAACCCCCTGGCCATCAAGACAGTCAGAGGAAGAAGAGACTGAAAGAAGACTACCAAGAAAAAAATGTCTTGCGGTAGAAGAGAGGCCAATATTGGCACTGTCTGAATCCTGCATCCCAGATACATAGGATCCTGAGAGAGAGTTAGGGTGGACTTTTGAAGTTGATAGTGAACTACAGACTTTGAAGAAAAGAGATGGTGAACTCCAGATCCTGTAACAGGTAACTGAGAGAAGGTGCCTGAAGCAATAGGTCATCTAGATAAGGAAAACAACTGAGTGTCTTGGAGCCGGCAAAAAGCAATCACAGGAGCTAGGCATTTTGTGAATACCCTTGGGGCAGTAGAGAGACCAAAGGGAAAAGTAGAGAAGTGAAAATGAAAGGAAGACACACAGAAATATAAAAACTTCCTGAAAAAGGGTGAATAGGAATATGAAGGTAAGCATCTTTCACATCCAAAGACACCAGAAAAGCCTGGGGTAGTAAAATATTAAACAAGATTTGAAGAGTAAGTATCCAAATTGAAGGGACCTTGAGAAAGGTGTTGAGCTGGGAGAGATCCAGCATACATCTCCAAGTGCCTTCCTTTAGAGGAACCTGGAAAATCCTGGACTAAAAACCCTTTCCCACTTGGAAAGGGGGGACAGGTGGAAGGGTTCCTTGGTTCACCAGGGACCCTAGAACTTCAGGAAATGAGGAAGTGGCTGTAGAGAGGTTGAGGAATCACTGAAAAAGAAAGAAAAGACCTCTAAACCATGAAGTAACTGTGACGGATGATAAAAAGAACCCAAAAGTCTGAAATTATGAGACAAAGGAACCTTGTCTAAAACAAGGAGGGAAAAATTGTCAAAGAAAAGCAGGCTTATCAGATAAAGGAGGCTTCTGAGCTACAGAAATTTGAGTAGCCTTAGCAGAGGAACCCTGACTACCACCTTTCCTGCTCTTGGAGGTCTGGCAGGGTTGCCTGCAAACAAAAGCAGATCTAGAAGGATAATTCCTCTGGAACTTAGGGATAGGAGAGACACAAATATGTTTAAGGTCCAGCAAGGCTTTGCCTTTCTCTTGAAGAGACTTAAACATGTCAGCAGCAGCAGTCCCAAAAAGATGTTTATTATCCAAAGGAACATCCAACAACTTGGTCTTAATGTCCTCAGGCACAGACTGGAGATGAAACCAAGAATAATGCCTCATGACAGACCTAAAAGCCACAGCCCTGGAAGAGGCATCAGTAATATCATAGTTAAACTTAATAGAGTGACAAGCTACTTGAGAAGTAGAACCTAAAATAGATAAGGCAGAGGATTTGCATTTAGATTCAGGGAGGTCAGAAATAACCTGGCAAGCCTGAGCAATTAAGGCCAGAGCATACCTGGTCATGTGGGTCTGGTAATTAACAGAAATAGGCCAAAGCAGAAGTAGTGTAAACTTTCTTACCAGTCCTCTCCATTGCCCTACTATCTTATCAGAAGGCAAAAGTTTAGAAGAAGGCAAAAGCTTAGAAGGTTTGTCAGAAGAGACTGACACCACAGCAGGATTATCAGAAGGACATTTAAATAAAAACTGACAATCCTCAGGAACCTTAAAGAAACTATCAGATTTCTTAGCAGCAAGAGGATGAGAATCAGGAAACTTGGAAGCTGCAATATCTAACAAGGCAGCCGACACAGCAGGAACTGCTAATGGTTTATGGAGTATCCACCTAAAGCAATTCATAATATCTTCTCTGAATATCAGACACTTGAGAAGAATCCCACTTAACGTATTCCATCATCCTAGCAATTGTGTCCCCAAAGGACAATTCTGCAAAAGGAGACTCAGGGTTAACAGACTCCTCTTCATCAGAACCATAAGCCAAAGGCAACGGTATCTGTGAAGACTAGGACAAAGACCCCCTCATCAGACAATGAATCCTCATTTGAGGAATACTGTTCCCTAATCCATTTAGAAGGGGTAGAAGTCCAAGGAGGAGTGGGTACCAAAGCCCTTGAGGAGGCTTTAGGGCCATCAAGGCACAAAACAAGCCCTGAGTAAACTCATGCCATTTAGACTGAAACAGGCTTCATTTTTTGTCTTTTCTTGGAAGGGACATCAGCCCTAACCATTGGCAAAATTCAATAAGAGAACCCAGAACCTCCTCCCTAACCAATATCTCCAGAATCCTCAAGGATCCTCTGAGATAATCATCCATGGTTCCTCCTCAATATCTGGAGCAGATACCTGCAAATCCTCAGAGAACAAGGGAAAAGACAGATCCATGCTGGCCTCCAATGGGATCGTGGCAGAAAAATCCAATGTAGACGCTGAACAACCTTACCCACTTCTAGAGGGGTGTTTGGTGGATGCTGAACAGCTAAAAATGCAGCCTAGGCTTCTTGGCCTTCTTCTTACCTAGAGGGAGTATAACAGGGTTAAAAGTTCATGCCATGGTACCCTAGACTAACTGTTTAAGCCATTGGTGTTCAAGATAAATAGAAGGCAAACTGCTTCTAAGTGTCTTAGGCACAAACTCCTTACAGATACTAAAAGAGGTATGGTAATGGGAGACACCCAAATAAAAGATACTGTTCGTGATGCTCTTCATGGGGAATCCTCCTCCCACTCTGATATCTTCTCTTTTTGGATAACATGAACTCTAGGTAGCAAAATAAAATACAAGACCAAGAAAATGAAAAGAAAAACAACCCCAACAGAGCTCTTATCTGGTAGTTAAGTATTCAGTACAGCAACAAGGCATTCAGAACAATTAGCAATAATGCATTTGAACTGGCATAAAAGAAGTTCTGGGTAGTTGCATCTATTGCTCTCTTTTATGCCCTACATTCTGTGCAGGGAGCATAAGTGTGACATACAGTACATACAATGTCATTAGGCTTCTGTGTACCTGATAGTTAGGCTGCCCTAGGCAGGAGATCCCTTCTGTTTGGAATACTGCAATAGTGATATAGAAGTATCCAGTGGGCTTCCTCAGTTAATGGTATCCCATCCAGGACAGGTTCTCTGCCTTATGCCCAAACTCATTACAGCCTAGTGACACCTCCAGATGCTTCTGCATTGACATCCTTCTAATGCCTGTAGGTGTCTAATACAACCTATTTATATTTGCATTAAATATTTCAAAACCATGCTACATGCAAGCTATTGAAAGCTTTCATTTTATAGCTTACATGATGAACAACACAGCTGCATTGACATTTTATCTGTTTAGATACTAATTGCTGTTCCTTTGCTATTTATTGATGCTGTCATATTTTTTCTAAATATCTCATCACCTAAGTGGCAACATAACTGATAAACTTTTTATGAAAGTTCACAGATGGATGAACAAATTGCTGATAACAGAATGTGTGTTGCTTGAGTGGGTACTGAATAAATTGTTAGTTGTTTACAAAATATTGCACAATTAATGTGTTCATTATCACTTACAAAGCTCAGTTTAAGACCCAGAATCTAATGAACACAACCACTGTAAAGATGCATTTTTTTGCTGAATAGTTTACAGTTTACATTTTCTATGAACTCTTATAGCTCCAAATATATGAACATTTGTTTGAAATGTGAGACCATAACATGATTTTGTCAAAAAGCTCAGGATGAAATAATTGGGAATTAAGGTTACAAACCTTCAGAGCTTCATTGGATAGAATGAGGATGCCAGGATTAGCTCTGGGTACCACAAACCTGAAAATAATGTGGAGGTATTGGAAAGAAATGAATAAATTAATGACAGAACTGCTAGCATTGAATTAGTGCTTACTTGGATTGCACTTTGATATATACAAGACCTCTATCTGCATTGTGCTACAGTGGTCTATGATCAGGGATAATGGCTTCTCTCTTTTAATTTCTCACAGACTTTTGGGTTTCTAATACTGTGACTGAAATGGACCCCTTTCCTAAGTCAAAGTATGATTAAAGTTCATGAATTTAGTATTGTTTCAATCTTTGATTTTAGCCAAAAGTGCTCTTTACAGCACCCATAATGTGCCCAGTAATGACTCCTGCAATTCATATAGTCACATGTATCAGTAGCACATCTACGTATGATTGTAAATTCTTTTTTATAAGACCCACTGCTCCTACTACTATTGGAACTGTCTGGGTATCCTTCTTTCACATTTCTCTCATCTCTGCCTGCCGATCCTGGTATTTTATGATTTTGTGTATCTCTGTACATAAGACACTGTAGTCACTTGGTGTTGCAATTTCAATGATCGATGATACTTTTGTCTTCTTTTCATGAACTACTATATCTGGTTTTCTCGCATCTATTTTTTGAACTGTTGGTAATGGATGATCTCATGTGATATAAACTTATTTTCTGTAATGCTTTGTGGCTCATGTTTCCAATGCTTCTCACCTACTTCAATATTATAATGTTTGCATAATCCCCAATGCAACAGTCTTGCCACATTATTATACCTTTCTGCCAATAGTGTATCAAACCCAGCAACAAGATGTGTGACTCTTTCCAATTCTGTTTTACAAAACCTGCATTTCTCTGTTTCTCTGACATGTTAAATAGACTTTGTAAATTAATGTGTACATAGACCATTATCCTGGACCACAAATATTAACCTTTCTTCTTTTGGCTTAAATTCACCTCTCCTTAACCATTCCTGCATTCGATCCTGATCAACATGAGGTTGTTCCAGCAGTTTTCTTTACTTGCAACTATATTTATGCATTTTCCACATTTCTTGCTTTCTCATCTGCTCCTTTACTTTATATTCTTTCTTCTGTTTCTTTTTTTTTGTTTGTTTTTTTTGCCTGATTTTTATCTATTTCTGTTTCAATTTCCATTCCTGCTTGACACCGATATGCTTCTGCTAAACTAAGCAGGGAAGTCATCTTGCACTTATTCCCCTAATGCAAATATGTATGCAGTCCTACAAATCTCTACAACAACAACCTCCAACTAAGACCTACAAACAAAATGCTAGTAGAAATAGCTAAAAGCAAATATATGTCTGGTGACTCTCTTTACTCAAGTTTAGTTGCCAAAATCTGGAACTCCCTTCCCAACAAAATCAGAATATAAAATAACAAATTTAACTTCAAAAGTCAGCTTAAGTCCTATCTATCCATTTCCTGGATATGCAGCTATCAAGACACAGACAAACCTAATAAATACTTAGTTGTCTTTTTTCTCATTATTAACTGTAAATGGTGCATTTAATGATAAAGTTCTACTGTAGCAACACATATGATACTTCAAAGTGTATCACTGTCTGACATCAACCACAGGTATATTACTTTCTATGTATTCAAAACACCAAAATAATATCCGGAAAGCACAGCAGGCAAATGCAATTATAGACTGAAGACCACAGCTTTCACAAATAGACAGTCTTTTATTAAAACGGAATAAGCACTTTCACAGTAACACTCCAGTGTTTCCAGTGTTTCCAGTATCAGGAAAGCACTGCATTTGCCTGCTGTGCTTTCTGGATACTATTTTGATGTTTTGAACTTGTGTTTTTTGCCTGGTATCTGTATTTACTCCGTATCCAGTAGATCATTTTTCTTTTTCTTTTTACTTTCTATGAATTGTTTAATGTTTTTCAAAAGGACCATGTTATATATTTTTTGTATAGAATTTTTGAAAATTGCTTGTACTGTGATTATGTTGCATGTCTTTCTGTATTGTATGCTCATGAAAATTATTGTAACATGATGTACTATGTGGAGCTTTTCTCCCCGGGCCTCCAGTGAAAATGGGGAATTTCTGCCCAGTTGGACCATCCTGGTAGACAAATGTGAAATAAATAAATAAATAAATAAATAAATAAAATGAAGATCTACACATGTAATCAATTTCAAGGGGGTCCATACCTCATTTAGAATGGGGGATATATAATCTTGGTATACACTGACTTGTATAAATCATTTGATAAGCATGAAGAATTTTTCTTGTTTTCCTGTCTAACTGATTCAATAGCTTTTACGGCCAGTCAGTCGCCCCAAAACTGTAAGTCAGAACAGAAAGAGCAAATTGGTTTATAGCTTGGACTTTGTTCCTAGATGTCAGAGTTGGTTTTGGTATTAGTTTTGGCCTACTAAAATATTTCTTATTAAGTTTTATCTGCATGTGTTCAATGCTTATTGTTGGTCCTTCATAAATTCCCAAATATTTATGAACTCCCTCTTGCTCAAGTTCTTTCATATCACATTCCCATCCCAGACTGATATTTTCTTGTGCTGCAGCTTTCCTGTCTTGAAGATTGTTTTTGCACATTTATCAAGACCAAATTACATTTTTATATTGTCTAAGAAAGTTTTGACCATTTGCACTTGTGCTTTCAGTTATTCATCTGATAAGCTATACAGTTTTAATTAATCCACAAATAGAAAATAAGTCTTTATACGTTGTTGTTTTCTGTGAGCCAAATTGTAGTTGTAACCTAATCTGTTACGTAGATAGCTTAATGGGTTAAGGACAAGACAAAAGAGCAGTGCTGACAAAGAATCACCCTGGAATATCCCCCTTTGAATTTTTATCCCTGGCATAACAATTTGCCCTTTATCATGGCTAAGCTGCAAAGTGGTTTCCCACTGTTCATGGTCACTGTAATGTAATTGGGTGTATCTTATATATTTGTAAGTACTCTTTTGTCAATGAATGGGGAATGCTGTCAAATGCTTTTTTGTAGTCTATCCATGCCATACTTAGATCCTTCCCCTTTTACAATTCGGCATTATGACTTTAACAACAAATGATCCTTTGTTCCATATGACATTCTTTTGTTACCCTTTTGTTCTATTGCCATAATTTTCTTCTAAATTACTATAAACTCTGTTGGTGTCAATTCCAGTATATAGTTTGTACATCATCACAAGAGAAGTTATTGGTCTGTAGTTTTTAGGATGTTTTTCAGGTTCACTCTTAAGGGGTAATGTCATTTTTCCTGTTGTTAACCAGGCTGGCATCTGTTCAGGGTGAGAAAATAAATATTTATTACTCTTGGCTAAATCTTCATGTAAATATTTTAATACTTTTAGCCAGACATTAGGCACTGCATCTGGGCCTGGGGTTTTCCATTTAGGAGCTTTTCTTAAATTTGTTTCAATTTCTCTGGCCATTACTTCATCCCATTTCATATCCTGTTCATTTGAACTTCTTATTCTTTCTTTTACCTTTCCTATCCATTCAGCATATTTGTTATACTCTACATGTTCTTCATAGATATTTCTCCAAAATGTGTCTATTTCATCTTTTCTTCTTTTTTTGGTGATGTTTCTATTCCTTTTCAGATTGTTTCCAAATTCTCTATAAAACATTTTTGGGTCATAAATAAATTGCTTATTTTGTACTTTTCCTTTATATTTATCTGCATATCTTCTAAGTTTTTTACTGCCTGTGCTAATATTTTTAGTTTATTATTTACAATATTGTGCAATAGATCCTGGCCGGTTCCAATACTGTGCATTGCTTTTATTATGTCTATCTTTCTGAGTATTTTTGTTGATCTGTTCTCTCTTCTGTACTCTTCTAACAGTGAAACATCTTGTCTTAATTACTTGATAGTTTTCTCTAGTCAATACTTCCATGGATAGCATTTGATTTCTCCACTTCTTTTCCCTTACTGCCCTGTGTTTTTGTGGTAAGACTTTATTTGTTATTAATTTAGCTGATTATTAGGATTATTAGAGGGAGAGCAACATTTTGAGCCCAAATTGCAGACAGTTGAGAGGTTTAGATATGCCTAATTCTATAAAACAATTTATTTGCACGTACCTCTCAACCTGTTAATGCAGGAAATCTGAACAAGGCCAAATATATTGGGGGAACATACAAACAGTACTAAAAATTGCTCTTGTATAAACTTAGTTGATAGAGTAACATGTCTTGCTTTAGCATGTATTTTTCTGAAGGTTATGAAGTCTGCAACTCAATGTCTGTCATTATTTAGTGACTTAATTCCTAAATGATTTGCAAGAAAACCACAAATTTTATGAGGAACAAACTAAAAATAAGAAGCAAAAATGTATTCATTCTGTGAAAATCTGGACAGTTGAGAGGTGTAGTTCAGCCGGGTCTGTCTTTGAGTTTGCCACCCGTCCCCCTCACAAAAGCATGGTCAAATGGAGCCTCCACCCTGCAGCCATTCCAATGTCCCATTACTTGGCTATTTCGCCCCATTTACCATAAACACCATAATGTGCATATTGCTTTACTTCTCAGATGATTTGGATTTCATTTGAAAGTTTTATTTTGCATTTTACAGCACAAACACTATGACATCTGCTAAATAATGAAATGTAGTCTCACAATGAAAACAGACTTAGCATTAAAACTTCTCTGCCCTTGAAACTCACATTCATTGAAACAGCATTGAAATCCACATTCAAAGGAATTACATTTGGCTAGTATAAAGATTAACTTTGGGCTGTTTTCAAATGATAGGCCCCTTGCACACAAGACATACATGTGTTGTGTGATACACCTTCCTGATTGTATTAAATAATATTACTTGTGTAATACAATACAGTTATTAGAGGGTGTTTTAAATTTGTTTTGAACATTTTTCCAGTAAACAATGAAACAAAATGCATGCACCAGTAATGACAAAACTGCCCAATTGAGAACATTTCCAGCATAAAACTCTTCTCAGACTTCTACAATCCACCAGTATCAGTAAATATGCACAATCTCTGTGGAAGTAAAAGTCATCTAAATAATTCCACATTAAAGAGATCTGTAACTAATGAAGAGGTTGCTGCTAGCAAACAACTTTATATTTCATTGTTTCATCTACAAATAAAGAGGACTTTTTTAGTATGGCAGCATCCACCCCCTGTGGGAGTAGAACCCACAGCCTTCTGCATCAAAAGCAAGTACAGTACCTGTTGTGCTATTAATAATGCATGTAGACTTAGCATAAGTAGCACTAAACTTCTCTTCCCCTGCAGCTCTCAGCTCCTTGTATAATCTACTCAACATTCAACAGTATCTTTCAACTTCACAGCACAAGAAATCTGGAAAAAGCCAAAATTTATTGAGGGGGGGCAAAAGCCCAAAAAACAGGGACACATTTTAAACACTGCTTGTATAATCTTGGAAATTTGCTAATATAAAATGCTGTGTTACAACCATACATTTCACTGCCAAGTCATGAACCCAGGACCCTGTGCAAAATAGTCAGAGCAACATACCACTATGCCAAATCAGCTGTTTTATGAATGAGAGGAAGACTGAAACTTAAATGGCTACCATTTAGTGAATTCAGTTCTCACCATAGCTGTCAACCTCTTAGCACAAAACACCTGGACAAAGCCAGTAATGGGGGAATATAGCCCTCAAACATATTCAGTGAATTCAGTTCCCACCATAGCTCTCAACCTTAGAACAAAAAACCTGGACGAAGCCAATAATGGGGGAATACAGTCCCAAACATAGGGACAAATTTCAAATATTCATCTTATAAACTTAGAAAATTGCTAGAATAAAAAGTTTTGTGTTACTATGTACTTTCTGAAGAATATGAAGTCTGAAATTCAAATACCTGTCAATTTTATTTATTTAACATTTGTTAACCAGGAAAGTCTGACTTGGAACAAAAGCCAATTTTCAGCAGAGGCCCAGGGAGAAATACTGCAGCCATATCTTTGTAACATGGGAGGACACCAGAGAAAACCCACAAACAAACACAGGGAGGACATGAAGACTCAACACAGAAGGCACCCCAGCCAAAAATCAAAGGAGAGAACCTCAAGCTGTGATGCAACAATGCTACCACTGCACCATCAACTATTTAAGGAATTAAAAATTCAGAAACCACAGATTTTCTGAGGAACAAAACAGAACAAAATATGAGGTAAACATCTGTAAACGTTTCACAAATGGTGGTGGGAAGGGAACCTGCTCAAGCATGAGATATTCTCTAACCACCACCAGCAGGTACAGGTATCCTGAGTTCTCTCTATAGCCACCAGTATAAATCAACTGGAGCATTACAAACATGCACACACACACACACACACACACACACACACACACACACACACACACACACACACACACACTATTCATTTCATTCATACCTTTCAATGATGCACACTTCTGGTTGTGAACATTCCAAGACTGCTGACCTTGCAGTCCAATCCCCTTCCAGTCTATGCGGTGCTACTTCTGGGGCATCCGCAGTCTGCTGCCTTCTTCCGCATAGACTTCTGGGGCATCAGCGGTCTGCTGCCTTCTTCCTGAATCTGGACTGGTAAGGCAGCAGTCCGGATTCACTTTCTATGTGAGGGAGAAGTTATTGGATTGTACCATTGTGGTTCACAGCTGGGGGGCTGCAGTCCTGCAGTCCTGCAGTCTGATGGCACGAGCCGCCACTGTCCATAACTTCATTTTCTATTTCTTTAACTTCTCCATTACTAATCCTCTTTTCTACTTCGCCTTTTTTTTTTGCATTGTAAAATTTCCATATCTTGATGCTTTTCACTGTATTTCTCTACAAATATCTTTGATGCTCCTTTTTTATATTGATTAGTTTTGCTTTCGCCTTTGCATAAATATTCCATATTAAATCTCTTTTTCTTTCCTTTGTCCATATTTTTTCTTCAGATGTCTCCCGCTCCTCCTGTTTCTCCTTACTTGGGGACTCATTGTTCCATCATGCTGTTGTATACCCTGTATTAGACTTTCTACACTAAATCCTTCACTTCACAGGTAATCCATTACTTCAGCTTCTATTTCTTTAACTTCTACTTTATTAATAATCTGTTCTATATTCCCTCTTTGTGATCTTATTTTTCTATTGTGAAATTTTCCATTTCTGTGTGTCTTTGCCTTTATTTCTCTTCTCTTAAAGTACCTTTGGAGCTGCTTTTTGTAATGATTAACTTAACTTTCTCCTTTGCATAAACATTGCTACATATTAGATATTTCTTTTTTTCCATGTCCATATTTCTTTTGTATACCTTTCAAAAATCTCTAGATTTTGTTCTTTACATTTTTGCACTTCCTCTGTTGCTTCTTTTCCCAAACAGCCCAAGGTTTCTTGGTGTATATAATGTTTAATCATAAATGTGTTGTATTAATGAACACAATTTTTTATTTGAAGCTTCTGACAGTTTTTCTTGTGCAAGTATTTTTCTTTCCTCTAATTTCTCTCTTAATCTTTTTGTATATCTTCTGTCTAGGAGTTCTAGACTTCTTGCACACTAGTAACAATACATGATTTCTTTCTTATCCTCAACAATGCACTATATCATCTTTAAGGTTGCTTTTGGCCTGTCAGTTTTTGTGATTTTTGTGGACTACTACTTCCTTCTACTACAGGGTGGGTATCCTCCCCATGAGCCTGGCCTAACTCCATTGTAGGAATGTTTCCATGTCTTGAGGACTGTCATTTTTTTCCAGCTCTGGCACAAGTGCACATACCAGGATTGGGGACTTTTTTATCCTGGGAATTGTGCACCCTGCTGTCTTTTTTATTTTTTAACCTATTTCTATCCATGATATATCCTATATAAAATGCAGTCTATATATCAGTGTCATCTTGGTAAAATTTTATAAATACAGGGTCTACCTCATGAAGGTACACACCAAGACTTGAGGATGAATTGAATTCTAATAATGCTATTCTCCTTTGCTTGCTGATTTTTTCATCTCTCCATTTGGACCCCAAGTCTGCATTTATGCCTTAATAGTGTTTATGATATTTGAACAAACCTCTCAGATAACTCTTTTGTGACTGGGTGATGGAGAATAGATATGAAGTGCTTGATACAATTTTGTATTATGAAGCTTTTGAACTCTTCTGAAGTAAATTGCATCTCATTATCAACTACAATGTATTCTAGCATGCCTTTCCTTCAGAAACATTTTCAAAAGCACTCATAATACTGCCGTGGTGTTACCAGAGGTACTTGATTTTTAGCCAAAGTCCTTTGACCAGTTGCATACCCATAGTGACTAAGAACGCACAGTACCTGGCTGCTGTCTGAGGGGGGCATGCATCCTGGCAACCATTACAGTGTTTTGTGCTCTCACATGCATCTTGGCTATGAAAATATTTTTTTTATTTGTGGCCTAACCCCATCAGTGGTGATATGAGTAGTTACATCACCGTAAAGGACTGTCTATGTCCCTTCTGTTGGAACATTCACGCTTCTTTATATGCCCTAATAAAGGTTGTGATCACCAGCTTAGGCAGTCATGCCCATATCCCCTTTATGCTGAGTATCATGCTCAGTCATTGAAGCAGTGCTGAGTGGGAACCACCATCCCTTCCCCAGGATAGACATGCCCATCAATCTTGCCTGTACTATTAACCCTGTCTGAGCCATTATACAAACTCAAGTCACCTTGGGCCATAGTCATACCATTACCTGTGCAGCTCCTATCCTATTCCACCTATGCAGATTTACACTTTTTCACCACATTTAGCTTCTCACAAATCAAATGACAAAAAACATTAGAATTATTTAATTTTTACTGGTATAATCTGAAGCAGGGTTTAGAATGACTTATTGTTATATCTGTAGTCCAGTAACTCTTGACCCAGTTCATTTACATGGTGCCCTGAGTATATAAACAATGTGTCTAAAGTTTTTTTTCTGTATGTTTTACCCCAGTGATTTGACATTGGTGTTTTGAGCTTTGGGCATTGGGGTATTTGAAGAAAGAATACATGCATGCATACATTTGAAGAATACACACATGTACTTACAGACACACACACACACACACACACACACACACACACACACACACACACACACACACACACGCAAATTGATTCATACTTGGGTAAAGCAAAATACATTTTAAAATGTGTGTGTAGAGGCCAGTTTTTAACACTACATTGTATAATTAAAATAAAACATGGTGCAGGTCATAAGCAGTATAGCACTAGTCTGTACCAGCAATCCCTACACAGAGGGAGGACATTAATCAGTGATGTTCCCTAAGGGGAAGCATGGTCCAGGGAGGGGAACTGCCCTCAGACACATTCAATGAGCATGGGAGACAAGGGAGAGAGTAGATAGAGAGCATGTAAAAAAAAAAACAGATGGATGCAGAGACTGCCATTCCCCAGAGCATTCATGACTGGCCACAGCAATACCTAAGTAAGTCCAGGGTGTAAGAGATAGGCTGGTAGTCTCGATGTCTATGTGAAGCACTGGAGAGCAGAGCCAATTAAATGAGGTTAAGGGGGACCAAAAAAATTTGCTTTTAAAAAATATAAAGCAGCACATGACATTGTAATGCTGCTATTGACTGTAGATGTCACATCTTGCATTTTATGAGAAAAATTACCAACATAGGACTATTCCATGATAAGAAGTAATATTCTGAAATATCTCACTTGTTCTTCTCTGATACACTATTTCCACTAGCAGGACTCATTTGAATACTTTCAATCCCAAGGCATAGTATAAATTTCAAACATTCCCATGACACTCAAACAAAAGACAACTCTTGCAAAAGCAATATATGTTTTCATGTCCTTTATGTTTTAAGGATATTATGTACTACATACGGGTATATTTTTATATGTATTTAAATATAGCTGCTTTAAGAACACATATATAAATAATAAATACATGTACATATGATATGCAGTAGAAAACAAATACATAAATCAAGAAAAATAACGCATCTCAGGAAATGGTCTGAGAATTATTTAAACAAACTTCTTTGAAGGAGCATTTCTCTGTGTGCACACACAGGCACACACACATACATGCATACACACACACACACACACACACACACACACACACACACAGACACACACACACACACACATATATATATATATATATATATATATATATATATATATATATATATATATATAAGGATCCACTAAAATTAATCTATTACAATGTCGATTTTCAAAACATTTAACAAAATATATCTAAAACTCAAAATATCGCCAAGATTGTTGTTATAGCAGAGAGAGAATATTCCTTTTCCCTCTAGTGTGAAATCTGAAAAAAAATCAGTTTTGCATTTGAATGCTGTCTTGTAGTATGTACGGCTTCAGTCAATATTTTGAGTTTTAGATTCTTGTGATCAGCGTTTTGAATATTGACATTATGATAGATCAGTTTTAGTAAACCCCAATATATATATATATATATATATATATATATATATATATATATATATATATATATATATATATACACACACACATATATAGATATATAGATATAGAGTAGATATAGATACAGATATTGATACACACACACACACACACACACACACACACACACACACACACACACACAAACATCTGTATTTGTGTGTGCTTGTCTGTGTGTCTGTTCTTATAAATATTTGTAAATATGCTTATATGTGCATAGGTTTCTCTGTGTCTCCTTGAATATGGGATCACTTGAAAATCACTTGCTTACTCATATTAAAGTGAAATCAAGACCGCTGTAAGTTTCTTTGAGAAGTTTCTCCCTTCCCCAATGTTGTGTTTCTGTGGAGTCCATATTTATCATTTTGGCATTGTTGGATATGTAGGTAGCTTTCTCCACTACATAAAGGAGTGACTTTGACCTGTCCCACTCCCTTTTAGGCAGCGTACAATGATTTATGATCAAGGAAGTGCATCCCAAACAATCAGGTTTTGCTTTTCCATAGAGGAACATATGTATATCTGTCTGTCTATCAATTTACATATGTATATATATATATATATATATATATATATATATATATATATATATATACACACACACACACACACACACACACACACACACACACACACACACACATATATATCTATAGATATAGATATAAATATAGATATAGATATAGACATAGATATGAAGGTGGTGAACTTAATTGAACAGTCATTCTGTTCGAACCATATAAACTTATGTCAACTTACCATACTTGCAATTAAGAAATGTCGGTGTACTGATAATAGTATTTACTTGTGGAAAGGCTTCAGTTTTGCTTAGTTGTGTTGCAGTGACAGCTGTTGACTGCATCACTGCTGGTGTATTCCTGATAGTGTGCTAGCAGTGATGTATTTTGAAGGGCTTTACACATTTGTTTCATAAAGTTACTGTACATGTGTATGTTAGGGCATGTGGGGGTAAAAACCTCCATGTCACGGGGGTGATACTGGATTATGTCCATTTTCAATAAATGCACATTTTGATGGGATATTTTCAGTGGGTTGGTCATTGATGATTTCAACATTCAATACCTTTAAGTAACTCCATACATACATATATCTATCTATCTATTTATATGTACATCAGGTCCAATGTTCTACATCCTGATCCGAATATGAACTGCTCATTTCCCATCTTATATTCTACTACTGTGAGTATTATTTTATCAAACACCCTCTCCAGAACTTTCATGCAATATGACAGGAGTTAGATACGTCTGTACTGCCTGCAATTGTGAATGTTCCCTTGGTTCTTGAATACTGGTACTAGTATGCTTATTCCCCAGATACATTTGCAGAATTAGTATATGCTATGTACAAGCAGCAAAAGCAAGTACAAACAGTGATCAGGCTCACAAGTGGGTTCTCACTGAGAGTGGGTATGCATCAAGGTTCAACTCTGAACCTACTGCTGTTCATAGTCGTGATGGAATATATTAGCAAATATGTCAAAGGAGACAGACAAATGCAAAACTGAAGGCACACAGGAAGAAACTGAGTATAGATAATACAATTGTAAAGGCAGCAACAGGGGACATCAGAAGAAGCTGAAAATTTAAATAGCAGGGGAAATAGTGGAACAGATTAACAATTCAAGTATCTGGGATGGGTGATTGAGGAAAAGGGAAGTCTGAATGAGGAGCTCAAAGGTAGAATCACAGTGGCTGCAACCGACTAGCACAGACTGTCAAGTGTAGCATGTGACAGAAAAATGTCAAAAAAGTTGTAAAAATAAAATGTCAAAGAAGTTGAAATGTAAAATGTACTAAACAGTAGTACAGCCAGTGTTACTGTATGGTACAAAAAGCTGGGCATTGAAGGCAGAACAGTTGAGAAAGTTAAAGGATGTGAAGATTAAGTGCTTGAGATGTTTGGTAGCATACACACTGTGGGATAGATGAAGAAATAAGGACATTGGAGCAGAGCTCCAATTGCAGAGAAGGTGAAAGAGAACAAATTGCAGTGATCTGGTCATGTGTGCAAGAAACCAGAAGACAATCTGGTAAAGAAGAGATGGGACAGACAGGAAGAAGACAAGAGGAAGCAAGGGAATCGAGTAAAGAGATAAATTTATTGTGTGAAAGAAGGCCTGTGATATGCATGACTGTCAAAGAAGACAGAAGAGTGTCACTGAATAATGTGAGTTGGTGACAGTTAATATGACATATCGACCCCATGTAGAAAATAAGGGAAAAAGGACGTTGATGATATATATGCGCCTGTGTAAACTGTCAAATAATATTTTATTGAACAGAATTTACCATTGTCAATTTTTGTTGAACATGGCATTAATTGTCAAAGTAAGGAACATCCTCCCTTCTTCTTGCGTGACACCATTGATTGTTTTAAGGAAAGTGATGTTTTTTTTAATGCCAAAGCTTTTGGAATTACCAATAGCTTCAGCATTAGTTGCAGGAATGTGTGCACAAGTATTTGCTACTTAAGGTTGAAGTTAGGGCTAGAGAAGGGAATAGGTTTAATATTTGTGTGTGTTTATGTTTATTAGGGTTTGGTTAGGGTTAGTGTAAGGACAAGGTTAATTAAGTTTTAGTGTTTTGCCGTGGAAGCCAGCATTTCTGGTACTGCATATAGAGCAAGGTTTAAACTCCACTTACTGAGATAGGAAGTTTGCTGGCCTGTAAATCAGGATTCATAGTAAGGGAAATACTGGAAGTTATAGTGGAATTCTTGGGTGTGTTTTGTATCTGAGCTGTGTTATAACTTCCTAGCACATAAAAATTCTGCAGAACTTGTTTATTGATTTATTTAGTTTTAAAACAGTAAACAAATCAATTATAAAACAAAGAAATAACTATTTACATAAGTCCACAGCTGATCAATGCATCAAAGGGGTCTATATCATAACCGCGAAAGCCCATTTCAGCGAATACATAAACGTCGGCACATTGTGCGAACCGCGAATACACCGAACGCCTTAAACCGCGAAATTCAAAATCTCGAACCAGCATAGTTGGCCAACCCCACCGCTCGCTAAATACTGCCCACCAAAACAAAATAAATAAACCACATCCATACACTAACTGAAGCCCTACTTCTAACCCTACACTAAACCTTACATACATTACTATATATGCACTTTTACCTTAACCCGGACTGTAACCTAAAGGTCCATAACTATCTCACACTTACATTAATGAGCTATACCCAAACAAAATAAATAATCCACACACATACACTTAACAAAACCCTACTTTTAACCCTACACTAAACCTTACATACATTACTAGCTATGCACTTATCTTAACCCGCACCCTAACCCTAAGGTCCGTAACTATCACACACTTGCCTTACGGAGTTATACCACAGAAGGGCCAACTATGCTGATTCAAGATTTTGAATTTCGTGGTTTAGGGCATTCGGTGTATTCGCAGTTCGCGCAATATGTGTCGACGTTTACATATTCACTGAAATGGGCATTCGCGGTTATGATATAGACCCCATCAAAGTTATACATCAACAACAATTAATATTTTTCAAGCAAGTCTTTAAGTTTAAGCCAAGATTTACATGGCTGTGTAATATTAGAAGTTATCATGTTTATAGTATGCAATTCATTACTGCAAACAATTTGCTATACTAATAAATTCAACACTAGAGGAGGTAACTTTACTTTTCCAAATTTTAGTAATTACTTTTCTAGCTATAGCAAAAATAGACGAAAGAAGAGGCACTTGGGTTTTTGGAATTATATCAGGAATCACTGCATTAAATAAAACTAAACATTTAGAAATATTACATCTATCTGACCATGAAGCTTCAATAAAGTTATTAATTTATTTCCAAAAAGGGGAGATAACTTCACATTCATATACCATATGTGTCCAATCAACTATTATTTCAGAATCACATATTCAATATTTAATTCTATTTAATTTATACATAATTGCAATTCTGTTAGGAGTGACAAAAGCTCTGTGCAAAAATTTCCAAGTGAAAATTTTCCAGTAATATGAAGATGTAGTTTTATCTATAGATTTTAATATTAATTTCTTGTATTCTTCAGATAATTCTTCATTATCAATTTTTGAGGAGCAGTTTCAATAGGAATTTTCTAAATATGTGAAATATAATGTAAACATTTTATAAATGTATGACAAATATGATTTATTTTTCATTGCATTATCACTGATATTTATTAAGAATTCCAATAAATTGGGAATTATTTCTTTTCTAGATTAAATATGTTATTTATCTTTGTGTTCACAAAGTGTCTAAATATTTGTAAAATTAACAAATTCTCAGAATCTTGAATGTATTTGGATCTTAAATGTTCAACAGTATTTATATCAGTACCATTTAAGAACTGATGCCAGTAAATGAAATTACTTTGTTGTTTCTATACTAGCATTTCGATTAAAGTTATGAGTTACTAATCAGTCATTTGTATATGCAATTGAAAACATAGAAAATATTAAGTATTTAATAGAATGCTTAGAATATGTGAACATTTGGAAAGAGGAAATTATGTTATTTTAATAGGGAATTTTAGAAGATGGTTCAATACCATTTACAGAAAAAAAAACTTTTAATAACCAGATAAATTTATTAGGTACTATTTGTTTATGACTGATTCTGATATATTTGTTATTTACTAATAATATTTCTTGATGTATTTGTTTCCATTTTGAATCATAAGATGAATGTATCCACTAAGCTATAACTTTTACAATTGTTGAAGTAACAATGCAATTGAATATCAGGGAATCCTATTCCACCATTATCCCAACCTTTTTCTGTGCCAATCAAAGGAAACTCTTAGTTTATTAGGATGCCAAAGAATTAAGTAGACTATTATTTATATTCTTCGTCTTTTTTTTTCTTGGTGATAGTACTAAAGATTGTAAGACAAACAATATTTTAGGAAGAATTACCATCTTAATAAGCATTAATCATTCTTCCATAGTAAAGGAGAATTTGTTCCAATTTGTGACTAAACTTAAAATGTTATCAACAACCTGTTGAAAGTTTGGTTGTATCATTTCTTTACTATTAGACATAATGGTTATGCCAAGGTATTTCATTTGATTGCTACTCCAATAGAAGTTACAATATTTTTGTATGAATTTATTTTTTGTTATTTAATAATGCACTGGTTTTATTATGATTAAATCTTAAGTCTGAGATTTCTTCAAACTGACTTATAAAACTAATTATATGTTCCAATGAATTTTCTATATTTCCTATGATTAGTAAAAATTCATCAGCAAATTGTTAAATCTTTAGTTCAAAATCTTCTTTTATTTTGATGCCATTAATGTTTTTATTGGATCTGATACTATTAGCAAAGGCTTCTACAGCTAATGCAAAAAGTAAAGGTGATATTCAGCAGCCTTCTTTTGTGCCTTTTTGTAATTTAAAGGCATTAGAAAGAAAATAACCCATTTTAACATAAGCACAAGAGTTATTGTATAACTTAGAAAATAATTAACTCAGGTGAGAAATTATACACTTTAAGTGTTTTAAACAGGCACAACCAATTAAATGAGTCAAAAGCATTATCTAAATTGAAACTAATGATAGAACATTATTTTTTATTTTTATTTGCATAGACTACTTATGTATGTATTCCTATTATATTATCCTGTACGTATCTACTTAAAATAAACCCAGTTTGATCATTGTTAATTAGTTTAAGTATAAGAAGATTAAATGTGTTAGCTAAAATGGACATGAACATCTTATAGACCACATTTAAAAGCAAAATGGGTCTGTATAATGAACATTTTGTAGGATCATTGTCTTGTTTTAAAATAAGTGATATAAGGGAAAATTTCCATGATGGGACCACAGCAGTTGTTTTTATTTCTCAGTAAACCTTATCTAATATTTTAACTGCATCATCCAGTAGTACTTTATATAGTTTTGATATAAGACCATCTAAGCCAGGTGCCTTATTATTTTTTAACTTTTTTATTTGATCTTTTATTTCAGCTAAAGTGAATGGTCAACCATTTGTTTTGTTTGTTCACTTGTTAATTTATTATTTATATTTTCCCTTAGAAAAGTTTTATCTATATCATCATCATCTAGGTTATTTGTATTATTTATATTTTCATAAAATATTTTAAGCCCTGAAGAATACCTTTAATATGTGCCCTGTTTTCTTTTTTATTATTCATATGTGTTATAATTTCTTTGATATGATTAAGTTTATTCATTTTCTTTTATCTGAGAGCAAGTTTATGCAAACTTAAAGGGTTTACTGAATATGCCTGAAGTTTATGTTTTTCCAGCTTTATTGAAGCTTTATGATTTAGAATTTCAACATATTTTTATTTAAGTTTTTAAGTTCAGAATTATTGATAATGTCATTTGGTTTTAGATTTAACTTTAGTGTGTCTATTTTGGCCTGTAGTGCATCCCATTCTTTGTCCCATTTTCTTGTTTTACTAATATACAAGCTTGTAACTCTTCCATTTAAGTAAGCCTTTAGTGAATCCCACAGGACAATGTCAGTTATTTCACAATTTGTGTTAATTTCTAAGAAATTTTTGATCTCTTTAACATACCAGTCCTTGAATACTTTTATTGTGATAATGTACTTTTTAAATAATATTAAAGCTTGTAGCATTATGGTCAGACAATGGACATGAAAGTATTGAAACTTCTCGTATTTGTGATAACATATTGTTTGCAACAAAAAAGTTATCAGTATTTGTTTGTGTTTCATATCTAGATGAATCATGGGTAAATTGAAGTGAGTTGGTTTTCCTTAGCTCATATATATCCTTTAAATGTATTAGCTTTACACAATTCATTAAGTGGTTGGCTGAAGATGTGATTCTCAGCTTTTTATCTGCTGTTGAATCTTTGTCTGATAAAAATACAATTAAAATCACCAGACATTACTTCACCTTTCATGTAACAGGCTATAGTGTCTAAATAATTTTTTGCATCTTTAGCTCCAACCCTTGGAATCCAATAAGAGTTCACAATGTATATAGTTTTCTGTTCCACTCAGTTATAACAATGATTAACATAGCATTTTTATGAACATAGGTATCTTTTACTTTAGGCATTACTGGTGAATTCTTCGATAAAATGAAGGTGCGTCTTCTTTAGCTCAAATGCCAGAACCTGCTAAAACTAAATTATTCTTTAGTGAAAGTTTATTTGCATCTTTATTAAGTAAATGTGTTTACTGTAGAAATACTATTTGAGCTTTATGAAACTGCAAGTATTTGAACAGACTCTCACTCTTTACTGTATTATTTAATCCATTAATATTAATAGATATGCATTTAAAAATCAGACATTTATATAAGACAGAATATAAACTTGGGTATAATAAAATTGCATTTTTCTAATAAGCTTACTATATACTTTATATATATATATATATATATATATATATATATATATATATATATATATATATATATATATATATATATATCAATATTAAATCTTCAGCTGTAGACAAAACTTTTGAAACAAATAAAAAATTACCCTAATGATATAACCCTAAAACATTAAAACATTCTACCATGGAATAATGTAGTCATACTTTGTTGATAAAGATGAACAAACTACCTCTCAAACTGTCCATTAAACTAAGAAAGCTTAGCTCATGTTTCTGATTCATATTAATGTCCCTCGTTTTTTAGTATGCATCATTTTAAAAAAAGCCTGTCAGTGAGTTATTATAAATAAGAAAAGTTAAACAAGTGTTCAGAATCTTTATTATAAGTTGACCAAACTGAGTATGTCTACAGTCCTCTTTACCTGTACCTCATGTTATCTCCCTGGTCTACTATAAGGAGGAAGTCAGTTGTTATTTTCATATTTATTAATTTATAGGTCAGATGATTTTATATTTTTTCTATTTCATTTACTACATGTAGAGTTGTTCATAGGATCATAAGTTCATAAATTAGTAACATACTAACTGTCCTTGTGGGCCATTCCAAGCCTAGCTAATTACACCACGTGAAAATCAAACCCTGCATTTTGGCATATAAAGTGAACACCATAACCATTATGCTAACCTCCGATCCTTGTAGACATGTTTATATTGTTTCATTATATACATATTTACTTATTCTGATCTCTTTCTATTTCTGTTTGTATATTATGTCTTTTACTATTACTATATTCCTAGGTTTTATATTGTAGCTATAATCCTAGTGTTTAGTGTCATGTAATAGAACATTTATATTTACCCTTATATATATATATATATATATATATATATATATATATATAGATAGATAGATACTCTTTAATGTAGTATTACTGTTATAATTAGTCCTATTTTTTCCTTAAATGTTACATCTAATAGTATCTGAACAAACATCTGAAAAATCTTCCCTTTTACAATTCAAACTTTCCATAAGAAATTGCTCTGAGATATTAAGTTTTGTTTAATTAAAAAGAGACAAAACAAAGAAATACAAACTTAATTTTTTATCAGAAGTGTCATTCTGTAGGCTAGTATGTAAACTATCCTTCTAGTATACTGCAAGCATTCAGAACTACTCAATAATCGATGGTGGTTTAGAATGCAATCCACTGTATTTTGCTGATTATCTAACCAGTATTCATTTGACATCTTATCATATGATTCAAAATATTGTGATTAATAACTTTTAGACAGGAACAGGTAACCTGAATAATCATAAAAGTGCTCATGATTCTAATTATGCTGCTTCAAGCTGGTCCTCATGATAAGGGCTTGCAAATGAACAGTTCATCAGCTACAATTCATACAAAAACATTAATGAGTGAATCCAAGCCACTTCTACTTTATACATCAATCCCTCAAATCCTTCCAAACCACTAAAATACTGTAAAAAATTTAGAAATATGTTAACCATTAAAAAGCTATTGTATTTAAAGGAATAACATTTAATGATTCAGAAAGCACTATCTGTATGAGATGTTAATATAAAGCAGACTTTCATTTTTTAAAGGAGACATAGAATATAAATGTGCATTAAAAGAATGACAGCTATGTGTTATCCAGGTTTAACTTGTCAAAGTTTGAATATTACTCAAATTATTTGATAACATTCCAGTAATAAGTTTTATACATGTAAGAAACTATATTTTTTATACTTTATTTATAGCATAGTATAACTTTCCTGGGTGCTATTGCATGTCAAGTATACTATCAGTATCAAGCATTCAGAACTATGTAATAACTGACAGTGGATTAGAATGCAATTCACTGTCTTTTGCTTATTATCTAACTTGTGTTCTTTGATATCTTAGCATATGATACAAAACATCATGATTACTTACTTTTAGAAAGGAAGAAGTAACCTGGACATTTCTTAGAATTTTTCAGAACTCCTGCAGCATCACAAAAGTGCTCATGACTCTAAGTTGTTTCAAGCTGGTTTTCATGACAAGGGCTGGAACATGAACAATCCATCAGTTGCAAATCACACAAAAACACTCATGTGTGAATCCAAGCCAACTCCACACCACACATCAATCCCTCAAACCCCTCCAAACCACCAAAAAGCCAACAAAAACATCTCAAAGTATCCCAACCATCAAACAACCACTGCACTCAAAGAAATAACATTTAATGATGCAGCAAGCACTATTTATATGACATGTTTAATATAAAGCAAACTGTCATTTTATAAAGGCGACATAGCATATAAACTTGGATTAAAAAAATGGCAGTTATGTGCGATTCTGTTTTAACATCCAAAAGTTTAAGTGTTACTCTAATTATTTGATATAATTCCAAAAGTAACTCATATATATGTAAAGCTCTATATTTTTTATACTTTATAATATAGCATGTCTTTCCTGGGTGCTATTGCATGTCAAGTATACTATCAGTAGCACGCTACTGGACCATTTTAAGAACACAGAATGTAACTTAACATGCCTCTTTAGTGTCATTTGTTGCATCTCGCATTATATGTAATAGTACATTACTCAAATATGCCAAGATATCAGAAAGTGTGCCACCTAACATAAGTTTTGTCATAATAATGAGCAACTTTTAATAAGATAACTAGTTTAACCTTTTAAACTCTAAGTGAAAATAAGTGGCTTTAATTTCATATATAGCTTCTTCTTCTTCTTTTGGCTTTTCCTGGTTAGGGGTCGCCACAGCGGATCACCGTCCAGTCATGATTGGCAGTGGAGTTTTATGGTGTCGAGTTGCCAGCCCGGCACCCAACCTTCCACAGAAGGCACACACATGCACGCACTCACGCCAATTAAGTGTGTCCAATCCACCTACAGCATGTCTTTGGGATGTGGGAAGAAACCGGAGCACCCGGAAGAAACCCACACGACTATAGGGAGGACATGCAGACTCCGTACAGAGGGCACTCCAGCCGTGGATCAAACTGGAGAGCTTCTTGCTGTGAGGCAGCAATGCTAACCACTGCACCACCTTGGCCACCCTCATATGTAGCTAAAAGAATCAAACTCTAACATTTTAAAAAGGGAACTAGTAACCATTTGAACTAGGGAATGAAAGAAAGAAATTATTTACCTTGTAAAAAGTAATGTGTAGCACCTGTTCATAAGTATTCACGCATTTATTTAAATTAATAAGAATCCATGACCATAAAATACAATGATTTTCATTTGTCCTTCAGTTTTTGTTTTTTGTTAACCAGTCATGTCTTGTTGCATTTCTCTGCAAAGAATGTGATAGATTACAGTAAATTTCTTCTGTTTTTCGAGGATTTTAGTTTTCTGTATAAAGTCCATTGCATCTTCCAAGGTTTTAAAAATATTCTTTCCTTCTGGAACGTGAATCCTTATTTTTGCGGGAAAGAAGATTTGTGCATTAATATTGTTTTTCTTTAAGCTTTTAACACGTGGTACACATGTTTTTCTCTTGGACATCACTAATATAAAATGGCTATTGTCAAATGTTATAGTATTTCCTTTCATTTTAACTGGATAATTAGTTCATGCAGCTTTTAAGACTAAATCCTTATCTTGACTTGAGAAAAATGGTACGCTCACTGACCTTGTTGAAGGTGTTTTTCTTTTAAAGGTATGTTAGAAAGTGATCTATATGTGTCCTTTGAATTATGTAGAATTTTGGCTTTCATGAGGCTAATTAACATCCATTAAAAATAAATTGTAAAACTGCTGTCCACAATCTATCTGCACTACATTTTCCATATACCAAAATTTAAAAAGTATATATACAAATTTAGAAATCCAAAAATACTTCTCAAGACAAACCACGGCAGCAAGCAGAAGTAAAAAGCACAGCTTTATTTAAAAGGTGAGCTCCTTCATGCCCAACTGAGCACGTTTTCAGACCAATATAAAACAATTAAAAATCAACAGCTCTATACAAATTTAACCAGGCAAGGCAACATTTCTGTTACTACATATAGAGTGAGCCCAGACATAAACTTCATGTACTAACAAAGGTTTTATACAGCACAGCACAATATATCAGGGGTATCTGTAGATACTTTGACAAACATTTTAATATCTTTAGTTTTATAGATTTAAAGTAGAATAGAGGAAAGTCTACTGGGTTTCTTGTATGTTTACACTAGATTTTCAAACTGCAGGGAAGATGGGTAGAGGAGAGGAGAGGAGAATTTTCTCAGAAAATCATTTTGGGTTAATGGTTCTGAAGCTGCAAAGTTCCAGGTTGAAGTGGGTCGTTTGGCAGGGTGTGCCCAGTTGTTTGTCTTATTGGATTCCACAATTTCTTGTAATTGTTTCTGAGTGAAATTTGTAAAGCTTATAATTACCTGGAATTGGAGCCCCTGGTAGCTTTTTTAGGTAATCACTTAGGAGGCTGCATCTATCTCTGTTCATTGAGGGTGATTTTTTTTCCATTGACTTTTGACCCTGTCTCTTATTTTCTATACTGATTTTAGTTCTTTTGTAATTGACTGATTTTGTATTGTCCTAAAGAGTCTAGACATTTTTGGAATAATCTGCCTTGTAAATGGAGTATTATGTTAGTTAAAAAGAAATTGTAGTCATTTGGGTACTGATCAACTAGCAGGGATTATACATTTTTGAGAAAGCTTATTAAATAAAAAGGACTTCAATTTATTTATTCATTTGTGGGTGGTCATAGTCTGAAGATTATTAGTAAGGGTCTTGTTTTTTCTAATTTGAGTAAAGGTAGTTGGGAACCAATCACTAATGGAAGGGTAAACGATATCAGGTTTTGAAATAGTTTGGGTTGCTGTTAATTACTATCTCTAGTAGATAGTTACCTACTGTGGTTGAATTCTGCCTCATGCCAAGCATGCTGCCAAACTTATAATGAATGGAAGCACTTTTACCCTCATTTGTATCATCAAAAAGCATTAGTGTAAGATGCTACATCTAAAGAAATCCCAATCCCTCCACATTACATGCTCCAGAGACCTCAACCTCATTACCACAATCAACAGAACAAGCTGGAGGGACAGGTTCATAATCCGGAGACTGCCCATGCTATAGAATAGACTTTGCATACATGTTAAGTGGAGCACCTCACTGGCACTCTTCAAGAGAAATATTAATGAGTGGATTGGAAATAGAAAATTCACCCTGGGGGTCACTCCTGTGGCTCTACTTGACAAAGACACTGGGAACTAAGGTCGGGTGGCATGATGTCAGGGTAATCCTATGGGTTAGGCTTGTAAAGGCTCCAGAGCCATTAGCCTAGTACACACCTATGAACCTATAAGTAAGTCAGCATGTTTCAAGGGAGTATTCAGTACAGTGCAATTAGTTAAAAGTAGTTTTTTTGTGAAAACAGTGTTGCTGTTGGGTATCTATAGATATATTTCCCAACTGTAATACATACACACACAGAAAAATGCATGAGAACTTTTTCGGCAGGAAGGTGTTCCAGTTTACATGATATATTTAATATGGGTCAGTGTGAGCTGTCTACTAAAGCAAGTAGCAACTCTGCCATCAACATTGTTTCACCTAGGGCTCTGAATAACATAGCAACTCTAGCATCAACATTGTTTCACCTAGGGCTCTGAATAACATAGCAACTCTAGCATCAACATTGTTTCACCTAGGGCTCTGAATAATATAGCAACTCTAGCATCAACATTGCTTCACGTAGGGCTCTGAATAACATAGCAACTCTACCATCAACATTGCTTCACCTAGGGCTCTGAATAACATGAGAAATGGTGCCATGGGAGCAACAAGATGGGGCTCCAGGTTTTCTTCAGCCCACGTCTCTCTCTATGATAAATACCAGGTCAACATACTGAAACAAATCTAATACTATACCCAATGTATAGTATTAAATAACAGTAACCTAAGCAAGGTTTCATTTGGGTAGAACCTTTATAGAACCTAAATATATTATTGTGACTCCTGAGGTGCCTCACAAAGATAAGATGAGCCTCTACCATCATGTTGTTTTCCCCATGGGGCAAAATCTTCTTCTTCTTCTTTCGGCTGCTCCCGTCAGGGGTCGCCACAGCAAATCAACTGTTTCCATTTCTTCCTGTCCTCTGCATCTTGCACTGTCACACCAACCACCTTCATGTCCTCTCTCACCACATCCATAAACCTTATCTTAGGCCTCCCTATTTCCCTGTTACCTGGCAGCTTCTTCCTTAGCATCTTTTTCCCAATATACTCTGCATCCCTCCTCAGCACATCTCCAAACCAATGTAATCTTGCCTCTCTGGCTTTGTCTCCAAACCTTCCAACCTGAGCTGACCCTCTAATATACTTATTCCTAATCCTGTCCATCCTCGTCACACCCAGTGCAAATATTAACATCTTCAACTCTGCCACTTCAAGCTCTGAGTCCTGCCTTTTTGTCAATGCCACTGTCTCCAACCCATATAACATAGCTGGTCTCACTACCCTCTTCTAGACCTTCCCTTTAACGCTTACTGGTACTCGTCTGTCACAAATCACTTCTGACACTCTTCGCCACCCACTCCATCCTGCCTGTGCTCTCTTCTTCACCTCTGTTCCACACTCACCATTACTCTGAACTGTTGATCCCAAGTACTTAAACTCATCCACCTTCCCCACCTCTACTCCCTGCATCCTCACTATTCCTCTATCCTCCCTCTCATTCACACACATATATTCTGTCTTAGTCCTGCTGACCTTCATTCCTCTTCTCTCTAGAGCATATCTCCACCTCTCCAGGGTCTCCTACACCTGTTCCCTACTCTCACTACAGATCACAATGTCATCTGCAAACATCATAGTCCACGGGGATTTCTGTCTAATCTTGTTTGTCAACCTGTCCATCACCATTGCAAATAAGAAAGGGCTCGGAGCTGATCCTTGATGTAATCCCACCTCCACCTTAAGCACATCTGTCACTCCCATCGCAGACCTCACCGCTGTCACACTACCCTCGTACATATCCTGTATCAGTCTTACATACTTTTCTGACACTCCCGACTTCCTCATACAATACCACAACTCCTCTCTAGGCACCATGTCATATGCTTTCTCTAAACCCACAAAGACACAATGCAACTCCTTCTGACCTTCTCTGTACTTCTCCATCAACACTCTCAGAGCAAACATCGCATCTGTAGTGCTCTTTCTTGGCATGAAACCATACTGCTGATCACTAATCATCACCTCACTTCTTAACCTAGCTTCCACTACTCTTTCCCATAACTTCATGCTGTGACTAATCAGTTTAATCCCTCTGTAGTTACTACAGCTATGCACATCACCCTTATTCTTAAAAATTGGTACCAAAACACTTTTTCTCCATTCCTCAGGCATCCTCTCACTTTCCAAGATTTCATTAAACAATCTAGTTAAAAACTCCACTGCCATTTCACCTAAACACCTCCATGCTTCCACAGGTATGTCATCTGGACCAACAGCCTTTCCGTTCTTCATCCTCTTCATAGCTATCCTTACTTCCTCCTTGCTAATCCACTGCACATCACGATTTACTATCCACACATCATCCAACCTTCTCTCCCTCTCATTCTCTTCATTCATCAACTCCTCAAAGTACTCTTTCCATCTGCTCAACACACTCTCCTCGCTTGTGAGTACATTTCCCTCATTATCCTTTATCACCCTTACCTGATGCACATCTTTACTAGCTCGGTCCCTCTGTCTAGCCAATTGGTATAGGTCCTTTTCTCCCTCCTTAGTGTCCAATCTTTTATACAACTCTTCATACGCCTTATCCTTAGCCTTCATCACCTCTCTCTTTGCCATGCACCTCATCTCCTTATACTCTTGTCTAATTTCTTCATCTCTTTGACAATCCCACTACTTCTTTGCCAACCTCTTTCTCTGTATTCTCCCCTGTACTTCTTCATTCCACCACCAGGTCTCCTTGTCCTCCTTCCTCTTTCCAGATGTCACACCAAGCACCTTTCTAGCCATCTCTCTTACTAGTTCTGCTGTAGTTACCCAGCTATTCGGTAACTCTTCACTGCCACCCAGTGCCTGTACATTTCTGCAAATTACAAAACGGAGGCATGACTGCTTGAAAGAAAGCATGTTTTCAATGTAGGTATGCCAATGTCCAAATATATGGCCATTGGCATGAGAAATTGTTAAAAATTATAAGAAATAACTTTATTTTTTTAGGCTGATCTTGGCTGTTTAAGAGTAGGGGAGTGGTGCAAAAAAACGGGATCGGCTCGAAAATAAGAAAAAAGTTGGAAATAAGCTTTTAAACCCAAATCAACATTTTGCCATAATAGTCAATGACATGCACAAGACAACAATATCAGGGAATAGTCGTTGCTAAGGGGGAAGGCTGAGTGTGAGTGTGGTAACTATGAATTACCATTCTGTTTTATGCAAATATGGGGACTGATACTGAATCACAAATTTACTCTCAGTGTTAGCTTGAACCCAACCATGTAGGTGCAGCAACACCATTGTATAAGAGGTGTATGACCTCATAAGGGGGAGTGTCATGCATGCTGTAAGCTTACTGGAGCTCTGTGGCCTGTATTTGCCCTTACCTAAGCACAGCTAAGGACGGAGGTGTGTCTGAGGCTGTCTAGCAGAGTTTACATTGCCTAAATGGGTGTGCGCACTACGCATCAGGTTTTAAACAAAAAAAAAACAGGAAATAGCAGCTTTGTTCACATCTGAGTACTGGGTATGTGCACCGTGCCTCAGGGCTTAAACAGGAATGCAATGGGAAGGGAAAACAGCAGTAGGAAGGCAATCAAGGAGAACTAGCATAGTTGGCAGGTGAAATGTATCAGAATCAGCCAATTACACATGGAACAGCCTAGCACACTACTATAAACTATGCAAACACCTTCCAGTCTGCTTTTTCCCCACAAACTCTACACCACCGGTAAACACAGACGGGAGAAATTTTACCTGAAAAAACTAACAAAATGTTAGGGGCTGCTGTCGCTCTCATACATCAATATGTGCAAGAGGCTGAGGGTGGTGAGGATGTGAATGCTGATGACCAACCCACAGTGAGGAGAAGGAGAAGAGTGTACAGACCCAGGCTAAGCTACCAGGGGCTACATGAGCTGGAGATAGTGGAGTGTTATAGAGTGAATAGGGACATTCTACGGCAAATTGTTGAGCTGTGCCAGCCACGCCTCACACACAGAACCAACAGAGGGGAACCCATCCCAGTGAATACCAAGGTATGTGTAGGCTTAAGAATACTAGCCACAGGTACCTTCCAAAGGGCAACTGGGGATATCATGGGGATCTCACAGGCATCAGCATCCAGGGTACTATACCATTTCCTGGATGCCATGTCAGCACATGCCGGTGAGCACATATATTTCCGCAACACCCATGAGGAGTTGACCAGCAATATTCATCTCTTCCACCAAATAGCAGAAAACGCTGAGGTAGTGGGTGCTATAGACTGCACACACATACACATCAAAGCACCACCCGATGAGCGGGGTAGGGTCTACATAAACCTCAAGGGCTTCCCCTCCATCAACTGCCAGGTCATGTGGGATGCCCAGGCCATTATTTTGAATATGTGCCCTGGCAGCCCTGGAAGCTATCACGACTCCCACATCTGGCATATGACACAGCTGTACCAGTCATTGCCAGTGGGGACATCCCATATGGCCACCTAGTGGGGGATGCTGGCTATGCACTGGAGCTGTGGCTGATGACACCCCTCAGAAATGCATACACACCTGAACAAGAACTCCATAATGAGGCACACGCACAAACCAGAATCATAATAGAGCATGTGTTTGGGATGCTCAAGTTAAGGTTCCACTGCCTGGACATATCCAGTGGAGCCTTGCAGTACTCTCCAGCTACATGTACACAAATGTTCATAGTATGTGTCATGCTACACAATACAATCCTGTGGAAACAGCTGCAGCAGAAACAGCACTGGGCAAGGCCACACAGCCCCCCACCATTGCCAAGGCCATCAAAGGCACAGAAGGACTTGGAGGAGGAACTACCTGAGCCTGCCTGTGTAGGCAGAGGGAGGCGTGACCAGTATGCCCAGGCCTTGGCAAAGAGAAAATGCATAGCACATATACTGACACGGTAGGACCCAGGGAATGGCACCTCTCTCTTACTCGCACATACAGTAAAAGGGATGCCAAACATGACACTACCTGTGTTTCACCATGTATATGGAGTGTACTATGTGCATCCGACATAGTCAGCCCTCCAGCAACGTCCTCAGTACTGGCACAGCCACAAGGTAAGTCAGTCTTTCTATCAATTGCTGAACAAAGTAGTATGTTCTGATAGTAATCTATGGTATGGACATGAGCATGCAAGGGAATCGGTTGGCTGAATGGGATGGCAGAAAATAGTGGACACCTATATGGGCAGCATGAAATCCATAACAAATACTGATGTCAACATACTAGGCAGTACTAGACAAATTGACAAATCCCACTGCAGTACATATAGTGGCCCAAATGTGTGTCCATAGGACACACACATGCATGTCAGTGAGTCTCACATACCCACCACCAGCCTCAGCCAGCAGGATAGGTGCAGATTACCATAAAGAAAGGCTAGGATAAGGCCTCCAATTGATGGCAATGGTTAACAGCCCCCCTCCAGACCTACACAGACAGACTACAATAGGTCTGGCAGTTGTATGTCAGTTCTGAAGGGTAAGAAGACTGAAACTGAAATGTAGGTCATTAAACCTAAGATCTGTACTCTACTGATATGCCTGCAGTCTGCATGAAAGGTCAGAATACAAAATGAAATGGAAGCAAACAGAGTACTTGAAATACCAGTACAGTCATAGCAAATGTTTAAAGTCGTTAGGTGTGCCCCCCTCACAATCCTATGTAGAAATGCAGTAACATGTAAGTGTGAGGTGTAATAACAGTGGAGCACAGATTACCAAGCTGGTCCAATCTACAGGATAGATTGTTGCATGTGTATAATATGCAGGGGTCCATGTGTTTGGTTGTCATGTGTTTACGGTGTGGAAGTGGTCAGCATGTAGGCATGAAGGATTGTGTCTTGGTGGCCTATGGGCAGTACTGTGGATGACAGGGTCATGTTCTGACAACTGCAGTGCCAACCATAATGCTTCTCAGCAATACCCATGTCAGCAGTTGTCCATACTCACTGTCCAGATGTCAATATCTGTCACCGTCTGAAAGATGGACATGCCATGAATGTGGGTCCATACATACACACAGTGCACAGGTGGAAGTACCCTAGACAGAGTGCATAAAATGTAACTGTTAAATGCACACAATTTTGGAATTGTACATACACGTTAGCAGCACATTAGTTGTCCGTGTAGTATGGAATACTGATGTAGACTGGACAATCACAATGGCAGACCACAAAAGGCACAGTTATGAAGTAATGAGAGACTGCCTATGTCCCTGCACAAGGCAGCATAAGGGGAATGTCCAGGTATATCTGTGAGTCAGCTGCAAGTAGCTTCCATATCACACATGCACACAGCTCACCCCACCATCAGCCACAGGTTTATCACAAGTCATACCCTTGCTGTTGGGAATGAGTACAGTATGACCCCACTTCTGTATGGGAATACGCAAAGAATGCAGCATGCTGAAGAGGTGTCTTATGCAGGTGTGTCCCTGCAGCACCCTGCCTGCATCCAGACCACTGGATCAATATGTACAGGAACTATTGCCATTAACACCTCGCACACTTACCCTGTCACCCCAGGGGAATCCACTGGCTCGCAGCCTGGGAATGTAAGAGTGACAAAATGCACTGGCCTGCTACAGATGGCCTGCATCACTATCAAATGGCCTACAGTCCTCTGTCAAAGGCCTGTGCCATACCCGTAGTGCCAATGTATGGTATCTCATGGGGTCCCAACTAACAAACTAACACAATCAACAGAACACAAATGCAAGGCCATGTTGACAAATCCCAGTAGCATGCCCCCCATGTCCTACTGCATGAACTGTGGACCAATCCATAAATACCACTGGGATAAAGGGCCAACTATAGGGATACCTCCCAGATATCACTCGCATAATGTTAGGATGAGGATAAAATAACAAAGTGGGGAGTGTAGACGCATGGCTGTCATAGAGTGTGTGAAGTCTGAAATTCTGATGTGTGCCCATACTACCCCTGCCTGCAAACCCAGTAATGAATAACTACAAACTTGCTTGTAAACTACAATGTGAAGGGAAACTGATCAGATATATGAGCCCTGCCTCTGGGCAACCTGGGTGAATCTGTACAGCTGAGAGATATGGCCACATTAGGATATGGTCATTCTGTTAAGTCGATATATGTACAAGAAGGGGATTCTCAGCCACCATACTACCAAGGTGCTGGACCATTTACACAGACCCATCAGCAAGTGTCTGTAGCTACCCTTCCAGAATGGCAGGAGTGTGCAAGAATGTGTAGGCTGCGGACCACAATACTGGACTCAGCTTCATTCATCTTGTATTTCCCAGTAAATAACTGTGAGCAAATAATTATATCTGTCAGTAGTCAATGACATAATGCATCACAGTGTAAAACAGTACATATTTCTGAAAATCTCTGCTAACACCAACCATGTAACAGAAGCAGCACAGACAGTAATAATTACAGTATCCCCTGTCTGTCACCCATTGTGACTCCATATTGTCAACCTATCTACAGATACCCTGCAGAAACAGGTTGCTATCTGCAGGTTGAGAACACCAAACCCTGGACTAGAGTACAACCCTACCTGGAATGGATTCACACACTTAATACAGAAGGTCATACTGGGCATGCTCCTACACTTAGAAAAATGAAGCCCATATCTGACAACACAGTGGACTATACATACCTGTCATTTGCAGATGTCTGTGCGCAAAAAACAAATTGCACACCATTTATGCTCCACACACACACTGGATAGGAATACTCACACATATCCAAGGCCAACACACTGTAATATGTCAAACATACACACACACACAGAGATGTGGAGAAGAGAGAGACAGACAGTGACAGATAAAATTCCATTATGAGGCCTGTCCCACCCACTACACATCCAATTGGTCAATATCACATGATGTGCTGATGTCAAACACTGTAGACATTCCTTTTGGTAACCCTCAGCCCTATAGTATCTGTGGTGTTTGTGATAACTGTGTAACACAACAGTACAAATTAGTATTCATGTAGCATTTGTATACTCAGTCCTGTCAAATGTAAAGTTGTGCGTGTGTGTGTGTGTGTGTGTGTGTGTGTGTGTGTGTGTGTGTGTGTGTGTGTGTGTGTGTGTGTGTGTGTGTGTGTGTGTGTGTGTGTGTGTGGAGGTGAATGATTTTGAGGCCATTCACACTCACTACACCTGCCAATGTCCACATTAGCACACTTGCTGATGTCAGTCACCTTGGAATAACCCTTTGGCCAAGTCTCAGCTGTATACGCTCTGTGGTGCTTGCACTAACTGTGTAATACTGTAATATAATAAACTAGTTAGGTAGGAGTTCTAATCCTGGTCCTGGCAACTGTGATAATGAGCATGTGAGTCTTTATTTTCAGCTTATTTTGTGGTCATTTACACTTAGTGCACTTCTCTTACCCCTCATTTAGCACTGCAGTTGATGTCACTCTCCTTCAAAGATACATTTGGACAGCTCTCCAACATGTAAGCTCCATGGCGCTGTGATAACTGTGTAACTCTATAGTACCAATACAGAGCTAGGTAGGGGGTTGAAACTCAGTACTGGCAAGTGTGTTTGCCATCAGTATCCTGTGTGGGTGATGGTGCGATTGTGTAAATAACAAGATCCATTGCAGGGTGGGGTTTGTTACATTTTCATATTGAGGACCCATATGTCCCTATGTCACATTACAAGGCCAACAGTTGTCAAACACCATAGAGGTTGTTGTAGACAATCCACAGCCATACATTTATATATAGGCAACCATTATAATACCCAGAGACCTCTCTCCACCCATGTATCATGCACAAACATGCTTGGCTCTTTCTCTCTTCCTTTCTTTCTTTCCCTCTGTCTCTCTCACTCTCCCCCTCTCTGGTAGATGTGGAAAAATGCATCTGTTTTGCATAGGCAGCAGCTTGACTTTGGTAGGTAATGCTCATGATCAGCTGATGGCCTGTGCATGAATTGGAGTCCTCCACTTGCTAATTGCATGTGGAACACCTGTGGTATCATTCCTATAACCAATTGTATGGAAACACACTCCTATAAGTAAGCACTGCAAGTGGGTGTTGGCCCTTCTCCTTCACTGTGAGCAGGACTTCATGTGGGTGTGTGACAAACAGCATCACAGAGGGTAGTTGGAAATACCTTTTACAACAAATACTATGGAGACAGGCCAACAAACTGGAGGGGGATGTTCCAGGCATGTGTAGAGAATATAAGTATTGCTGTTCTACATTTGAAGTAATGTTGGTTTAACAGAGTTTGTGTGGATACAGCTGTTCTGCATGATTTAAAGTCTGGCATGACAGTATTATGTGGTTGAGAAAACTCTCACCTGTAGGGCTATCTGCAGACTGGCCAGAGTTTGGAGTCATAGATTTGGTGTGTTACTCACACATTTTCTGACTTTATAAATGCAGTAGCATACTCTGATGATTGTAGTCAGTAAATGGTAACATCCATGTGTGTTACTGACTTCATATCCCTCAGAAGAGATATGTCACAACAAACCCTGTTACACCAGCAATATTCTCAGTTTATAACTGCAACATGTCAAAACTGGCCCTGTGTTTGTGCCTCTGTCCCCCAAGTCTGTCACCCTTTGTTCATATGTCATGCAGTAAGAGGTGGATATGTACAGTATACCATTATTTACTGACATAATTCCTGATATCAAGTTAGTGATATATCAGACTGCCAGACATGTAACGTATTGCTAACAGTTAAGGACAAAACCTGGACATTCTGTTGTAGTCTGTACAGTAGTGAGGTCTGTGTACTTATGGTGATTGTTGACAGAGTGTTTGTATTATGTAGCAGTGTATTGTGATCATGTTATTTGGCCTGTGTACAGACTGGGGTAGATGTCAGTGTTCTTGGTCCTGTTCTATCCAATGTTGCATGCTGCTCCAGTTTCTGATACCCTATCAGCCTATATGTTTGTAGGGCCAGACTGAGACATGTCCCATACCATAATCAGGCATCAGACTACACTGTGAATTGGGTCAGTATATGTAGGGTTAGTGTGTGAGTGGCAAACGTGATGATGACTTTTGTTCACACAGGCCATAGACTGTACTATTACTCAGGCTTACCATTATGTGACTGTGACTGTGTTAAGATTGGTTGTGTGTATGCACTTTCACACTGTTGTCTGTTACTCCATGCTGTAACATGCCTGTAGTGCCTGCTATATTTGCAATTACATGTGTATTCCCCCATAGGTAAATTGGGTTAGTGTTGTGGCAGTCTGCCTGTAGTGTAGACAGTGCTTGGTGACATGACTAGTAGCTCAGTGTATTTACCCTAGTGTGATGTTATATCCAGATATTTTTTAGATGTACTGTTGCCTGGCCACCATATGTGTTGTGTATTTCTGACAAAGCAGTGGGCTGGTGTGAAGATGTATGTCACTAACTAGTGTGAAGTATATGGCTTGGGACCTCTGCTCCTCCAGTTAATATGTGTTAGGACAGACAGGAGGGAGTGAATGCATCAACTGTGTGAGCTTATCTAGTCCAGTATTTCTGATGTATTCCCATGTTCATGGCTTTAAACATCCCCTTTGTCAGGCTTGTTCCACATTTCTTGCACAAGGCATTCTGTGTATACCTCCTGACTGACCAGACTGTTTTAGACTGTCCATGCTTATTGCTCATATTTCTTCTGTAGTCCACAGGATCATTACTGTGATTTGTGTGGTACTTCACTATGATGATTTTATAATGCCTGTCAGTAACTGATGGCGTACATGTCAGTTTCAGAAGAGCCTTCCTTCACAACATGTATGTTGACACAACTCTTGTCACTGTAGCAACATTCTACAATTATAACTGCAATAGATACATTACGTTCCCTTGCACTAAGAGGTTGAGAGTTATGGTGCTGAAGTATAACTCCCCTCCATGTCATGGGCATATGTTATATATGCACATATATATATATATATATATATATATATATATATATTTTATTTTTTTATTTTTAGATATATATATATATATATATATATATATATATATATATATATATAGTTTACCTTTAGTATGTCAACAATCCACTACATCGAATTCCACTTCTCCTACACGGCAGAACATTGACAAATGAAGAACCGAAGTTTCCCGCACGGTAAGTTACAGTTTGGCCATCCAGAACTGAAAAACTGCCATTAAACTGACTACACAAATGTGGGGGGCTATGTCCCCCACACCCCCCAACTTAATATTCCAACTCTGAAAACGCACTACCACAGGGGTACGGGGCAAAGTTCAGGTGGATGGCCAAATGGTAACTTACCGTGCGGGAAACTTCGGCTCTTCATTTGTCGATGTTCTGCCGTGCCGGAGAAGTGGAATTCAATGTAGTGGGCTTTCGATGTACTAAGGGTAATCCAGATATCTATATATATATATATATATATATATATATATATATATATATATATATATGTATATATAGATACATATGTGTATGCTCTATATATATATATATATATATATATATATATATATATATATATATATATATATATATATATATGTATATAAATATGTGTGTATGCTATATATATATATATATATATATATATATATATATATATATACGTATAAACATATATCTATATCATTTTATGTGTAAACATGGGTGTTGTACATACCTTCTCAGATGTACCCCACTATATTAATCTGATATGTGTATATTTACATATAAGAACATGACTGATTCAACTCTATTTTCACTTACAAGTACTAAACAATTGTAGTAGTTAAAATAGTTGTTAACTACTATTCAGTATGTATACTGAAAGATATATTTGAAAAACAACAGACATCTTCACAGCTCAGATAGCTTAGTGGTTAACTGCTGTGACTATAGTATGCAGGGTCCTGGGTTGAAGACCTGCAAGAGCTGTTTATTTTGTTGCTAGGCAGAACAAGGACTGTTAGATACAGAGTGGTTAAGGCAGTTTTGAGCAGCTTTAAGCAGGTTTGCGTGGGTTTGCCAAACGGTAAGCGGTGCTAACGTATGGTTAAATTAATAAGCGTTTACACCATGTAGGCTTCACGTACTAGTGTGCAAGTCTGCTTAGCATTTACATTTAAGCAATGCTGACACCTGCTAAGCATAGCTCAGCCCTGGTAACCAGTGATCACATTCTAGTCTGATAAAATAGCAGGGTAATGACATCTTTAATAAGTGTATTTAATTCCATGTAGATAATATGTTTCTATGTGCTGTCATTACAGTAGCAAGGTGTGTGAGTATACTGTATGGGACAACTGAGTATACATGGGTAGTACCACAATCTTTTCTCTTTGTATGTATTTCATTCTTGGGTAGTATCCCAGGTTATATGCAGTCACACTTGCATGTATTGTGTCATTACATTACTGCTTTTAACAGTGCTTTTCCAAGTAAGAGTAGATTGCAGATTGTAGTACTGCAGCCATACACCCCTGCATGCAAAGTTGGACTCTGAGTACTGACTATCATGTTCTTGGTGTTTGACCTGTATGTCTTTATGCATTTACTATTGGATATTGATCTGATATGTTGATATTAACTGTAGACTACTATGTTTTTAGGACATGTCATTGAGGACTGCTGTCATGTAGTAATGACATACCTATCAGTTTCAGATGTCTATCTGTCAAAACATTCATCCTAATGCATAATCTGTTGGCTAGCAACTTTCTGTCTGTCCTCTGTACAGATGTGCAGATGTCAGGTATTTATCTTTGCTGCTTACAGGCAATCTCTGATTGACTGACACATGTTTGCCCAGCTGTCTTATGAATGCCACAGCTAGGAAACCCCACTCTGTATGCCCCACATTTTATGGATACCTCAACCAGACTACCACAGTCAACAGAACATGTTTGGGTATAGGTCTATAACCCAGACACTGAACATGTTATGCAATATATGTTGCATACACGTCAATTGGAGCACCTCACTGGCCCTCTTCAAGAGAAAAACCAACAAAACCGTTGAGAAAACCACTTTATATAAGAATAGCAAGCAAAGCTTTCGGGTAAAACCCTTCTTCAATACTAATACATATATTCCAAAACCAAATTTGTTTAAATACAGGTCAAAGTCACATGACTAGCAGTCCAAAAGTCATGTGACAACATATAATACAATAATATCATAGTAATATAAAACTTAAAAAATATATAAAAAACATTTAATATCATAGTTTAATACACTGTAATTAAAAGCACAGGTGTCAAACTAACCATGTTGTTTAAGCCTGAGGGGTGGTCTGAACCAATATATGAAACATTTAACATCGTAGTTTAGTATGCTGTAATTTAATAAGCACAGGTTTCAAAGTAACCATGCTATTTAAACCTGGGGGGTGGTCTGAACCAAACCTAAGTACCCATTCATACTCCTTAAGTTCAAGTAAATTATTACTATCTCCACCTCTAAGAGTTAAATGTATGGCATCAATAACTCTAAAATAAAATCTATGCTCAGTACCAAATTTAGCTATATGTTTATATAAAGCATTTCTATCAATGGCCCTTCTAATCTCTGATTTGTGCTCAGTAATGCGTTCCTTTAACCTTCTGGTACTTTTCCCTACATAAAATGAGGGACACTTGGCACAGGTTGCCAAATACACCACATTAGATGTGGTACAAGTGGCCAATAAATCAAAATTATACACTTTACCACTAACAGGATGCTTAAACCTATGACTATTCTCACGAATGATGTCAGAACAACAAGCACAATTCATACACTTGTAAGTGCCTATTTTAGCAGAAACAACTAAATCAGAAGATCCACTGAAATCTTTGTAACACAACCTACTCTTTAAAGTCCTCATGTTCTTATAAGCAAAGTAGGGTCTATCACCCAAAATATCCCTAACTTCAGCAGATGCCATTAGTATAACCCAATTCCTCTGTATAATCTGCTTGACAAAACATGTTTTCGCATTATATGAGGTAACATACCTAACAGCAGGGTTCTGACGTTCCGTAGTTACAATACTACATTTACCTTCTATAAAAATAGGTTTCAAAGTTGTTTTTCTGTCAGCTAAAGTTTTGGCTTTTAAGTCCAACAACAATTCCGGGTCATAGCCACTACTTAAGAAATCCTCAATCATTTCATCAAGCTGTATACTAAAAAGTACATCATCAGTATTCAACCTGCTGACCCTATTAAAGTGGGAAGTCACAATGCCTTTAAAGACATGTGGGGCATGCATACTGTTGTTATGAATGTATCTACCAGAATACACCTCCTTCCTATGAATACTAGTGTGAATAGACCCTTCTGCGAGCTGTATCCTAACGTCCAAAAATACAACTGTACTATCAGAAACATTCATTTTAAATTTCAAAAAATTTGTGGTTGTATTCAAATAGTGAATATACTCATTAAGTTGAGGTAAAGTACCCTTCCAAATCATAAAACAGTCATCAACGAAACGCTGATAGAAACACACATTGCTATTAAGAGGATTCTTATCGCTACATATATAAACTTTCTCCCATTGATGTAAAACCAAATTTGCATAGGTATTGGCTACCGAAGTACCCATAGCTACACCAGTAAGTTGTAAATATAACCGCTCATTGAACAAAAAAATATTATTGTTCAACACCACATCTAAAAGGGAACATATATTTTCAACATATCTAGCCTTAGAGGAAGGTTGTGAGGTCAAAAGTTATCTAATTGATTCAACGCCATATTAATTTGGTATTACAGTAAACAAGGATGCAATGTCTAATGTTACAAAAAAGTAATCCCCTTGTCTTAGAACACCATTTAAACTATTGTACCAAAGTTGTAATTTACAAAGAAAATCTGTAGTATCACTCAAAACAGTGGTGCATTTAAGCAATAATGGTTGCAATTGTTTCTGTAAATAAATTGCCATTATTTTGTCACTCTGCCATATAAATGTCTCCCAACTCCACCAGATTGCAAGGTCAGCTCATGCGCACAGCCCGTGAAGGTCACACAGTGGCTTCACTATTGCTGTAGAGTCAGAGATATGTCTGGCACAATTCATAACCTTCACTGTGTTCAGAATACAGCCATTCTTACCAAGCACTGGATTTATGCTTCAGTTCACTGTTGTGTTTCAAGCTGACACCCCTCCCCATCTTCAGCCTTATTGCAGATGCTTGACAACTATGGGCCACACATGAGTATTATTTTGCAGTGTTCCAAATTCCAGACACCATGTCTACCATCCTAGTTCCAGCTAATGAACAGCAAACCTAAAGGTGTACACTGGCACCAGCAAGCTAAATAATGGGGATGCTGGCCCTGAGGTGGAGTGAGGTGTTGCTTGTGCATCAAACGTATCTTTATGAATACTGTCTGTACGTTTGAGCCTTGGTCTCATGACACCATTACACATTGCAACACATGCTTTTGGGAGACTTGATGTTAGGCTTATGCTACCTGTAGAGAGCCCTGGATGATGTATCATGTGAGACAACTCTTCTGTCTGATTACCCTAACCCATAGGCCACAATTATACAGAATCTAGGCAATTATCGACACAGTACTGCACAGGCAGTACTTACTAAACATTCCTGCAAGGCCCTCAGTGTTGCTGCATGTTTTTGGGTAGCCTCCATGACCAGTTTGCAACATGTTTTGTCATCTGTTTTGGATGGGCATCTGTTTATTTACTGCATCAATGTTGTCCCATACTTCATACACACATACATAACTGTCTGCACTGTTTGCCATGGTATATGCAGTAGTGAGGTAAGGCTACTGTTCCCACTCCTGAGTGCTAACTTTCAGATATGGGATCCTTTTCATGTTTTATAAGATATGTGCAAGCCACGGCTGCCTCTCTTGTAGGTGAGTGGGTGAATGTCATGGACATACTTCTTGGACAGCAGACCATTACTTGGTGTGATATTGAGGTCTTGTACTTGATGGAAGGTGTGTACTCAAGAAGAGTGAATGCTGTCAGTACATCACAAGCTGCTTCCACAATATGTTATTTGGTGTGTGTGCACACATATGCTTTCAGTGTTTGCTAAGGTATGTATTCCCCATATTTGTTGTCCTAACATAGGATTCCATATTACACATTCATTGCTCATGTCAGGATCACATTACAGGTTGTAAATAGTGTGGGTTGTGGTATTATGATTTGCCGCTGTTTATATCAGGAACAATTGTCATTTTAATAGTGGTGTATACACTGTTGTAGCCACTGTATACAGGTAATGTTTCAACCATGTCCCTACTGTAGCCCATTTATACCACCATTATTTTCATCTCTGTCCACACATCATGCACTGACAGGTTGTTAGGTATACTGCAGGACTCTTACATACCCTTCAGATATGCCACCTTCATGACCACTATGATGCAGTGCAGTTAACACCAACAATAAGTGAACATATACAGCATGCATTATGGGTAGGTGTGTTAAATGTGTGCATGCAAATAGCATGGCCATAATATGGCCAGTGTATTGGCAAACCTGAACAAAACAACTCCATACTCACCAGCTACAGGCTGCTGTCCCAGTTGTATACTAGAGGGACCTAAATAGTTGTGTGAGAGAAGTAATGTCAGTAGCCACACCTGTGGCATTAGTACAAAGTGGGAGCAACACTTCAGCACTTCAACAGTACAAACCCACAATACTATAGCTTATGCACATCAGTTCATTACTACACTGGAGCAACAGACTATCTTATCTGACATATGCATGCAGATACTTTACATATGAAAATGGATAAGCAACAGTGGTCTAGTAATGTGCCCTGGGGGCCTTACCTGCACACTCTTTATCCATTGTGTGGGTGGCACCCACCATCACAGTGCTGTCTTCAGCCTGCTGGCTTGGCTGGCAGGTGGGTGCCCCAAGGCTGGTGAGGAGCTCCTCAGCATGTGTCAGTGGGCCCTGGATGGCATGACCCCCACCTGTGGCTAGCTGGTCCCTGCTAACTGCAGCAGCATGCTGACAGGTGTGGCAGATCAGATCTGTGCAGCGATGCCGCACCTGCTCATAATTTCAGTTGTGCAGGCCAACATCATTTACCAGGTGGACAAGCTCGTTCCACAGGGAGGTCCTCTCCTGCAGATCCTGGGCCCTGTGGCCAAAGAGGATGGTATGATGTATGATGAGGTACTGGATGATTGCATCATTTTCCAGGTTTGTGAATGCAGGCATACATTCCCGGGACATTGTACCTGGAAGACATAAACAGGAAAAAAGGTCACAGGACCTCATACAGTTGTCCACATGCACATCAACAGTGGATATTACTTGCAAATAATCCAGACTATACCATAACACTGTAAGCTATCATGGCTTTGACATCTTGCATTACACTCCTGGCCCTGACCTGTCCAGTTCCCCCAGTGTTGGATACTTAATGGCATAATCCACTATTCACCATTCATTTCTGTGTAGAGGGATGACAGTGGCCATCTTCCATGTGGATGGTGTGTAGATGGTGGCATGTGTGTGTTTGACTGTAGTGTGTGATGGAACTGTGAGCACATGCCTGTGTTCATGTACGAGGCAAACTGATGTTCTCATACCCCATGGAGACTTGTTGTTGCCATCACTCGGTATTATGTCCATGCTCACCACTGATGTGGGAAGGAGTGTGGTTGATGTGCATATCCCCCTGTAGTAATGTTGTGGACAGGGTGACACTCTTCCTGCCTATCCTGTCTGAAGCAGGTTGCTTGTATCCATGACATGTGTTACTTGTTCTGAGACTGCATACATATGTGTAGACATGGTCGCAATTGGCCTTGGTGGTTTGGATATGTCTAATTTCTAGTCATAGCCTTACAAAAAGTCACCTGTGAACCAACATTCTTGCTCAGATAGAGGTGCACTTGCTTCAAAGTTGTGGTCTGCACCTATGTGCCCTGTACAGCCACTATAGCAATCTATTATGTTCTTTGTGTTTTGGTGCTGTCCACCAAGGAGGATTACTCTGTCATTGGTGGAGGATGGTTGTACAGGTCAGGTACTGCTGATTCCATATAGCTACAGTGGATATGAAGTGTACACACCCCTGTTACAATGCATGGTACTTGTACAGTTGGAACATGACCCCACAAAAGCACATGTCAACATAATTCCCACCTGTGATGTGTCCTATAGCCTTCTCAGCTCAATAGGAAACATAACAACCTGTCCTGTGGAAACATATGGGAATTAATACTCAGTACAGTAAGACAGTTGAATGTGTGTGCACACCCTTACACTGATATGTTGTGTAAACACCTGCTGAGATGATTACAGCATCCATTTGTCCTGGTTTGTACTCTAACGTCATATCACATCTTCACTTGGCAATGCTTGCTCACCTTCCATGAAACAGCTTTGTTTCTTTTTCAATAGAGTTGTACAGGTTATGGGTCACATTTGAGGTGAGAAACTTTTTGGCATGACTTTCTGTGATCTCATTGGCATACAGCACACAGACCTTGCATTCCAACAGGGATGTGTACACTTTGATATCCAGTGTATATGGGTGTTGATATAGCTGTTAGTGGTAGGCATGGACAGTGGGTCATAACACAGTTGTACACTTCTCTGATTACTATGTGATAAGCATGCCCACTGTAGTACCCATATCAGTGCCATGGCAATGCAACAATCAGTAGCAGTACACATTTTATTTTGTTGTATGCAGTGACAGTGATATCACACACATGTGCAACATGCACATCCTATTTCCTGGACCGTTTGTGACCCATGTTATTACTTCTGTCCTTTCAGCTGAACATATGAATACATACACATGCTCAAATGATACCTGGTATACATTTGTGTTCTATGTCATTATGGCACACTGTATTTACAGCCTTGCAGCTCAATCATGGGTGTCATCCTGTTATACCAGGACTTCCGGTCAGTGGTCCACATCACTGGGTGACAAAACAGGGAAGTCAATTTTGATAAAGTGTTAATAGAGCTGCCATAACACAAGCATACGTGTAAGAGACTACAGATATCTGTCACAGTTGTGAACATTGTCCAGAAGAACACTGTACACTTGAATGTTATTAATTCAATATATCACTTGCAGTTTAACACACACATCTGCGACAGTCCTTTACTATGCTAATGCCCTATATAGGTATGCTAGATTTGCAATACAAACATGTATAATACTCATATTCACAGGTAACATATGGATATGGGCAACATCCCATTAACTGACCTAGAAGTGACACAGACATGACTGTTTGACAAACACTCTAGTGGTTGTCATATGTGAGCTGTCCTTTCCCAGGGTGTGTCAGGCTCCTCAGCTGTGACCCAACCTATCCACCTCTTAGAGCATCACATGTGGACAAAGCCTGAAATTATGGTGGATATATAGGGACAGATCATAAATACGTCTATTACAAACCTATGAAGTTTATAGCATGATACATTTCGCATTACCATGACTGTTCTTAAGGTGATGGAGTCTGAAACTCACGTGTCTGTCATGACTTCATTACTTCCATCTCCAGCTATTTTCCAGACTAATATAGATGTCTGTAGGAACAGAACTAACACTATGATTGCTGGTGTGTGAGTATTACTGTTATATGCATTGACTACTGCTAGTTTTACAGCATTTGTGTCTACATTCTAGTTTTGCATGGAATGCAGTATGTCTGCATAGCACTCAACTGTGGGCCTATCCACATGATAGCCAGAGTATTGGCTGCTATGATTTGTCTGTTCCCCACACAGGTCTTGTCCATGACATATCAGTGGCATTCACTCTGTTGATTGCTATCAGTACATGGCAACATCTATTTGTGTTTCTGACTTCATATTCCTGAGTAAGGGTATGTTGCAACCAATCCTGCAACACCAGCAACTTTCACAGTGTATAACAGCAATATTTCAAATATGGCCCTGTGTTTCACCCTCTGTCCTCCACTTATATAACAGGCTTTGTCCAGATGTCATGCAGTAAGAGGTTGATCGGTATGGTCTATCATTATTTAGTGCTGACATTCCTGCTATCATTCCAGTGATGTTGTAGACTCCCACACAAGTTGTGGTGTAGGGTCCATAGATATATGAGGGCTACAGCTGGACAAAACATGTACAGTCTGGAGGTCAGTGTTTAGAGAACACTGTAATATGCCCTTGTAAGACATTTTATGGGGAGGGGTATTAAATGTTTTTAACCTAGGCTGTTACAACATGTGAGGATTGTCAGTAATAAGAAACATAAAGGTATATGGCTGTTCATTTTCACACATTCCGCCATGGGAACAGTGGTGGGCTAGAGCTTACTGTCTTGCACACAGTTCTGTTTGTCAGTGTGATACTGACATTTTAAGTTAAGCATTGTTATGTAATGGATGCATTTACATTGTGACAATTGATACTTTCCCCCCAGGGGGTTGACTACAGAGTGTAATTGGAGGCTGTTGAACTACATCTGTAAGTATACGTGTTGACTGATTCCGGTCTTCAAGGCAAGTGTGTTTTTTGCTGTTGTACTACTTGAAGGCTTTACCCTAGACACCAAAGTATGTTATGTTTTGCAGATTACTATATCATATGTTTTCTTTGAGAGTTGCATTAATCAGTTATTATGTATTTCAAACACCTAAATGCTATAAGAAATGGCACGAACAACTGAAATATACACAAATAAGCATTTATATGTATGCAAACTGTGTGGTGTCATGTCCTTTGCACTGTGTGTGTGTGGGTATATATTTAATGCAATAATTCTCATTTGTAGGAAAGAATCAGACACTGGCCATTTGAAAAGGTGGCAACTGTAGGAATAATGGCTGTTTGATATTCTGTGTACCCTCTCTCTCTCTCTCTCTCTCTCTCTATATATATATATATATATATATATATATGCATGTATATATATATATATATATATATATATATATATATATATATATATATATACACATATTGTGTGTATATGTATCATTAGAATGTTTAGTGCTTCCACATTGTATATTCCCTATGGTAGATTGACTGTTCTGCATGATATGTAACAGAAATCGTGCCAATGTCTTACACCTAGGATGGCTTAGTGGTAATTTGTTGTGGCTATGTTGTGCAGGGCCCTGGGTTCCAGACTTGCAAGGGCTGGTTATTTTGTTGCAAGGCAGAACAATACGGGTGTGGAGGAAGGGGTAATGACAATAATTACAAGAGGTCCCTATTTTGGACCCCTTCACTCCCATTTACAGTGTCTTTGGTCAGATGTTTTGCAGTGAGAGGTTCAGACTGTGGATCTCATGTCTGAATGCACCACATATATCTATATATTTATTTATTTATTTATTTATTTATTTATTTATTTACAGTTGGTTTACCAGGATAGTCCATTGGGCCAAGATGAACCCGTTTTCAATGGAGTCCTGGGGAGAAAAGCTCCAGTAACAAGTTACACTAGGTTATACATTAAAAATTACAAAGTTTACAGTAAACAAGTTACACTAGGTTATACATATATATAGATTACAAAGTTTACAAGTGAACAACAAGTAAGTATAGTTCTAAAAACCAGGTTAAAATAGGCTTTTGGTTAAGATATAACAATTTACAAGTGATACAATTTAGTGTGAGACAAGAGTTCTAGTATATAAAAGTACAATTTAGAGAGGGTGCAAAGTTAGTACAAGCTTGAGAGAGATGTTAGTACAAGCCGAGAGAGATTGTGGTAGGAGAGGTAGGATGGATGTGACCAGAGAGGTGGACAATGTTTAGTTGAGGAGATTATGTTGGGAGAGAACAGGAGCATTCCCACTGGGATAAAAGGTAAGAGTGAAGAGATTTTTTGAATGTAGAGTGATTGGAGATGGTACGAATGAGTGGTGGAAGAGCATTCCATAGACGAGCTAGACTGTAGGATAGGAGTTTTTTCCCAGAGGGACGACTTGGTTTGTATAATTCTATTAGATTTTGGTTGTTAAATCTTAGTGTTCAGTTAGGTAGATGCATTTTAAAAGTAGAGGATAGGGATGGACAAAGTGAGGGTTTGAAAATGAGTTTATGTGCAAGAGTTAGTTGAGTGTAGGTGAGATGGTTGGATAGTTCTAGCCATTTTAGTTTGTGGAGGGAAGAGCAGTGGTGACTAGAGGACTTGTGGCTAGTAGCGAATTTAGCTATTTTGTTGTAGCATGTGGAGAGTTGAGTTTTAAGGGAGGATTGAAGGTTAGTTAAGAGTGGAGCTCCATAGAGAAGGGAGGGGATAAGAAATGAGGTAGCGAGAGTGATTTTGGTGGATGGTGTACGATAGCGATTTTGTTGGTACAGCATACCTAATTTTTGATGGGGTTTTTTTATATTAAGTTGTAGGTGGGAGTTGAATTTGAGTTTATTATCAATTTGTACCCCAAGTAATTTAGTCTCAGTTACCAGTTCCAAAGCTGTGTTGTTATGACTAGTGATAGAAAAAGTGTTAGAATGGATAGAGGTGTTTTTGGTGGGAATGAAAATCATTAGCTTAGTTTTAGAGGCATTTAGTGCTAGGTGATTGTGATTCATTCATTGTTCTGTGATAGAGAATGCGTCTTGTGTTAGCTTTTGTAGTATGGGAAGGGATGTTGCAGAGCAGATAATAGTGGAATCATCCGCATATTGAATGATATTTGAGAAAGGGATAGAGTTATGAAAGTCATTTATGAATATATTGAAGAGGAGAGGACCTAATATGGAACCTTGGGGAACTCCTGTTGGGGTAGTAAGGAAGGAAGAGGTGGCCTTTTTCCATTTGACAGATAGGTATCTATTGGATAAGTAACTGGAGAACCAATTTAAAGAGGAGGGAGATAGGTTGAGTTGAGAGAGTTTAGTTAGAAGAAGTTTGTGAGAGATAGTATCAAAGGCTTTAGAGAGGTCAAGTAGAAGGGTCGAGACAATGTGTCCAGAGTCATGGGCTTTATTTACGATTTCCAGGAAGGAGAGTAGGGATGTCATAGTACTATGACCAGGTCTAAAACCGTGTTGTGTTGGAGTTAATAGGTTATTGTCTATGAGATATGGTAGGATTTGTTGTTGGATACATTTTTCTAGGATTTTAGAGATGGGTGATAAGATGGCTATGGGACGAAAATTAGTTGTGTTGCTATTTTTGCTGCCCTTATGTAAGGGTATGATATAAGCCTTTTTCCAAATTTGGGGTACTATGGATTCTTGTATAGAGTGGTTGATTAGAATACTAATGGGGTAGGAAATGGATTCTGCGGCTATACTAAGAAAATATGATGGTAAGTTGTCTGGGGCATTGGAGCATGGCTTAAGCTTCTGAAGGAATTTTTTAATGGTGGATATGGGAATAGGTTGTAGACGGAAAGGGAGGGTATTACAGGAAGGTGGTTGATGACAAGGAGAGAGTGAGGATGTTGGAGAAGAGGTAAGGGAGTAATTAGAGGAAGATGAGGGTGAGGTGGTGGGGGTGGTGTTGTTAGAGAATGTCAAAGTTAGTTTTGAAATAGAGTTGATGAAAAAGGAATTAAATTGTGAAGCTAAGTCTATGTCAGGAGCATTAGGGTCTGGGCTGGGGTTGTCAGTTTTGCCTGGACTGAGAAGGGTAGCGACTCCTTTCCAGAATTTCTGTGGGTTTGTTGTATTGCTGTTTTGGAGTTTAGAGAAGTAATTTTGTTGGTCAGTGGTAATAAGCTTTTTTACTGTATTTCTAAGTGTTTTATATTCATTTAGATGTAGGGGAGACTTATTTTTTTGGTAAGAAGTCCAAACTTTTTCTCTGCGTTTCATGGTTATGAGAGTAGTTTTTGTTAGCCAAGGGGCAGTTTTGGTTTTTATTCTCTTAGTCTGTAAGGGGGCGTGAATGTCAAGGATTTTTAAGAAGGTTGAATTGAAGTGAATCAGTGAAGGTTGTGGGGTTGAAATTTTTCTGGTTACGAAAAGTAATGAAATTATGGGTTTGGAGTATGGGTGAAGAGAGTCGATATGTGTAAATTGGTAGATGGTCACCAAGTGGGTCTGGGAGGGTGCCATTATCAGAAGAATGCTGAGGGTGGGAGACTAAGATCCAGTCAAGTATGCTACCATTGGATAGGTTTTTTGAGGGGGGGGTTGTGGAGTTAATAAGCTGTGAGAAGTTGTAAAGGTTGATATTTAGTGGATTTGTGGGAGCTTGGATGGAGGCCCAATTGATATTCATGTCTCCCTAGACTATTATTTCATTTGAAATGTTAGAAGAGAGCCAAAGTAGGATATCTTCAAGTACTGTGATATTATCGCCAGGGGGAATGTAGAGGGAGGCTATGCATATGTGTTTGTGTATATTAACCTGAAATAATGCTAGGAGTATTTCAGCATTATTGAAGTGGGGAATAGGTTTGTTATATGGGGTAACAGACAAGGAGGATGAGTATAGGAGAGCAACTCCACCTCCTTTTTTATGGGTTCTATCATTTCTTAAGATTGAATAGTTTGGTGGTATTATTTCAGAGTCTTTTATGTGGGGTTTTAGCCATGTTTCAGAGATGGATAGGAAGTCAGGTTTGATGTGAGTAAGCCATGCATGGAGATTTGGGATTTTGTTCACAATGCTTTGGGAATTTAGTGAGGTAAATAGAATGGCTTTATTTGTGGTGGATGAGGTGGGTGGGCCAGGATTGGGGTGTATGTCACCTGATAATAGTGTGGTAATTAGGTATAGGATTGGGTTGGAGAGGTATTTGGATTGTTTAAAGTATATGCTAGGCTTAATTAAGATGTTGAAGAGTTTATTAGGTGAAGTGATAGAAGTATTTTTATTCAGGGTGATAGGTTTATAAGGAAAGAGTAGATGGTTGCTGATAGTGTATAAGTGAGGAGATATTAAGATATGGGATTTTAGCGGTGGCGAGATGTGATGATTTGTTACATGAAAACATTGTGAGTGTATAGTGTGATTGGGCTGAGTAAGGTAGTGGAAGTAGGATATAGAGGGAAGTAGTAGCAACAGCATGAGTATAGATGGGGATTTGGAGAACATAATGGTGTGGAATGTTATAGATTGCAGTTGTGAGATAGTGTGAAGTTACTGAGTAGAATGTGGTTGTAAAGGGGTGATATTTAAAGTGGTTTAATAAGATATGTAAACCTTTGGAATGGGGTGGAGATTAGAAGAGTAGTTGGATATAGTTGTGGTGTCAGTGAGTGTAGTTGAAAGATGTAACCAGATAGGTGGTTTGGGTTATATAGTTATAGGGTAAGTCGGGGGTGGGGAAGGGAGTAGGAGTTAACCAGGAGGTGGAAGTTAATTGGCTAGATATTGTGGTGGGTGTGGTTATATTGGTATAAATGTGGAGGTACTGGGGGCGGGTGGGAATAGGGGGCAGGGTAGGGGAGCAGAGTGAGCCCGCAGGGCGAACGGAGCAGGTAGAGCCAAGGAAGGCAGAATCAGAGCGAGAAACAATCAACAATCAGTGGACTGCTTGTTGTAGAAGGTAAGTACAGGAAACAAGGGCTTTTAAGGATAGAATAGTCAAGAGGACAGAAAGGGGGAGAGACAGTAGAGGTTACACTTGTAGAGAATGGTAAACACGTAAGAGATGTGTGGTGTCAGGAATGGAGGAGAGAGGGTGCCATTCAGTGGTCAAATGCTAAAAGTACACCTGTAATTCTCTTAGGGAAAACAGAGGGGTTTGGCTGCTGGCTTCCTGGTCAGGGAGCGTGCTGATAACCAAGCAGGGACTAGAATACAATACCACAATGATAAGGGTTTAGCAGCAGTAACACATACTTCCTTAGTCCCTTCTTATTTCAAATTCCCTTTAAGGGGATGAGTCAGCAGAGCTTGGTATTTATTGCTATTTGGAGTGAGGGTCCAGGCCATGCGAGGTCACAGGCGGTTTTCAGGGCAAGGAAGCTAGAGGGCAAGAGAAAGTATAGAGAGAAAGTAATATGTTTAGTAACAAAAACTGTTTCACGTTGCCTTTCTACAGTAGCATTTAACAAGTTAAAAAAAAACAAAATAATCTGCTAGTAAATAACATGTACTCTAGGTGAGATTAGGTTGTGAAAGAGATAAAACAGCTATACATACTATAACAAATCCAGCAAGTGGCAGAAGGCAATACAACTCAACAGTTTTACAGCATGAAATAACTTTTTGTTTGTTCTCTTTTCTTTTTTCTTTCTCTCCTTTAATCCACACTTAAAGTTTGTGTTGAGACCCTCGTTATAGAGCACTACATCAATAACTCAACTGGCTACAACTATGCTACAACAAATCAAGCAGGTATAAGAAGGAAAACAACCACATTAAAAAGAAAACGTTTCAAAATCCAGCAATTTAATTAATAAGCGCAGTATATATATATATATATATATATATATATATATATATATATATATATATATATATATATATACACAAATACATTTTCCCTACTGTTGAATGACTGTGTTGCATGATATATTTTAGAAAACATCAAACATCTTTACAGCTCAGATGGCTTAGTGGTAAATTTATGTGGCTGTGGTATGCAGGGTCCTTGGTTAGAGACTTGCAAAGACTAAATTTTTTTGTTGCTGGGCAGAACAAGTGCTGTTGGATCCAGAGTGATTAAGGCACTTTTAAGCTGTTGTGAGCTGGTTTGTGTGGGTTTGCGTGATGGTAATCAATGCTAACTTCCAGTTAAATATGCTTACAGACAGCCTGAAAGTGCTTAATCTGTGTAGGCATTGCTTAGCGCCAAGCAAACAGGCTTAATCCCACTTACTACTGCTTAAAAGTGCTTACTACTGCTTACCCCCATGCTAATTTCTTTAAAAGAAAAGAAAAAAGGGGTTATAGGAAAGTGGAGAAAAAGGGGTCATGCAGGGGGAAAGACAATAGGGAAAGTAGCTAGGGATGTGCAGAACAGGTGTAGGGAAAGTCCATAGCTGTCCATTTCTTCTACAGCAACAGCTGTGCATATATACTGAATTTGGAAGTGTATATGGACACTCTAACCACTGAGAGGGGTGAGGGCAACAATAATGTGTTGTGAAGCCAACACATACATGTGTCCAGTGGACATGTGTGTGAAATGGACAGCTATGTATGGGTTGAAATTTTTTTTTAGGAACATATTGCCCTTTTTTTCTTTTTTTCTTTTTTTTTTTTTTTTTTTTAAGGTGAGAGTGGGATGTTGGGGAAGGATAATAGGTATATTTGGGAAGGTAGGTTGGGTAGGAAGACAGACAAGACAGCATACAGGGGGGTATATGACACATGTGGGGAGTATACACCTTGGACAGGGAGGGGTTTGAAAATCGGAAGCTCATGAGCCCCTAAATGGAAACAGTGGGACTGAGGCCCCCACCCATGGCAGTCACCACTGTACCTTCACTGCCCTGAAAGTGGCTGTGCTAGGGACTGAGCAGGAGGGACAGGCTGACCCACTAATTCCACCACACAGCCATCAAGATGGCGTAGCAGATCTTCAGACTCCTTTCGGAGCTCACTACGCACCAAACCCTGGACCTGGCTTCAGGTGACAGTATCTTGTCTGCCCCCACTCCTGGGGGATATGACTCCCATCCCCTGAGGCAGTTCCACCCAAAGATGGTGCAGGACCAGTGGACGAGCAGTTCCCAAACATGCTATGGTGTTACAGTTTTAGAACATATGTGGGTTAGTAATAGTCAACACAATCCAGGATTAGTTATAACAGCATGCATAGATATTCCCATTAACCCAAAACAACAGATTTGGAACAGTTGCATAGCAAACAGAACACATGCATATATGGAACCACAGTGCCCATTACAAAAGCATGCAGGTTACATTGATAGCAACAGGCCACCAATGATAGTATTTCAACATGGAACATTAATAGAAACACATTTTAATATTTGTTGAACAATAGGACATATGTCCCAAGAATAGGACTGGTGTAAAGCATACCCATTGATTTGTGTGTTTAGATTATTGTTGCAGATATGGTGGGAGGAGTAAGAGATGTCAGTGAACAACTTGTATATCCTTGCAGTACTCACAACTTTAATGATAATTGCTCTAATCATTACTCTACAGGTATTATTACAATACCCTATGGCTTTGGTTTGGGCAGTGGTATGTTTGTACACAGTGTATACTTCAACTGCCTTATAGCTACATTCTACTTTTCTTACCTGGTACACCTGTGGAGGGAATGTTTGTTAACACTACCTGACTATATCAACACATATTCCCAGATTCCTAGTTATAATTCTGCACATACCTCTCAAACTCTTAATGCAAAAAAATCTGTACAAAGCTTGACAAACTGGGGGTACAAATAGGGACATAATTAAATATTGCTTTATAAACTTTTAGACAGTTGCTAGAGTAACACGATTTGTTATAATATACATTTTCTGAAGGATCTGAAGTCTGAAACTCAAATGTATGTCATTATTTAGTGACTACAATCCTGAGATCATCCCGGTGATTTGCCAGGAAAATAGAGGAACAGGCCAAAAATATGAGGCAAAAATCTGGACATTCTGCAGAAATCTATACAGTTGAAAGGTATGATTATGCATACAGCTTACTTCCCCTCCTGTGTGCTAAAAATGCAACAATTTGTGTTTCATCAGAGTGAATTATTTAGAAAGTGCGGCCATTTTTTTCTGTGTTTTATGTCAAAGTCTCTCTTGGTTGTACAATCTGAACTTGTAATTACAGCATTCTTATACAGACATTCCTAGACATGTTTTATGTAACACAGTGTGAGAAACAATTGACACAACAGTACTATTCACAAATCAGATCTTGGTGAATGCAACATGTGAGGCCATACAATACCAGAGTAAACACAACCAGTCCAGGATTTAGAGCTTTACTGCCAGGCAGTTACACTTTTATTTAAATATGACCTATATGGGACTATTACTGTCATACTGCCTGATTTATTCAGTGGAAACCATACACATTTTTTATAGTGCCAGGTGACATTTTGCTCCTTTATATTTATTTAATATGACTACTACAAGCAGGATTGCTATTCACCAGCCTCGCGACACAGCCTTTGCAACCTGCTGGCATGAGCTTCCTGGTTCACAGCCCACTCAGCTGCAGCTGTAATGAAAATACAGAAACATTTATGCATACCTATCCATCACATACACAGGCTGGACTTTGGTAAACAATTATTGCTATGAATACTTAAACACTGCTGGGACATCTCCCCTGTCTCTTGCTCCTTGGACCCATTGTTCCAAGAGCTCCCTCTTCCTCCATTTCAAGTTGGCATAGTGGTGCTGGACCTACTCATCAGTCCAAGGGATACCAGTGGCACTGGTGAGATCATGGGCAAGCCTTTCCCAGGCTTCCACTTTATATTGGGAGCCCTGGTACTGGTTCTGCAGCAGTCTCATGTCATTGTTTTTTACCAGGAGTCCTACCATGACCTTGGACTCCTGTATGCCCCAGCGCTGCGCCTGGAAGTGCATGCCCTCTCCAGTACCTGCCATACTGCCTACAGTGGAGAGCTACAACCAGTTATGAGCTGTATTCCTGCCTGCTGGGTTTAAATTCGGCTGATTTCCCACCCTTTGCCATGATTGGATGGTTTTAAAAATGCTGAGCTACACTAAGCTACAGGCAAACCTGCTTAGCTAAAGTTGGCAGTGCTTAAAGGGGCAGGTTCAGCATTGCTTACCAATGGGCAAATCCCCTTAGCTGGGCTATCCTTTGCTTAATATTCATATGTACACAATGCTTACACCCAGTCAACATAGCTGTGCAATGCTTAGCATTGCTTATGCTTCATTATATTGGTCTGCCATGGTATGGGACTGATTCATCATTCATTACATAATATAGATTTATTTACCTTCCATGACATCCCCCAATGTGCTCTGATTAATTTATTCTTGTGTGACTATACTGTATGGGGCCCTTGTCTTTATATGGGGGTTTCACTACTTTATTACACTGACACCTCACATCTGGGCCTAATACATTATTCTGGTTGAGAAAAATCAGTTACTTCTTACATAAATATGCAAAAAATTAAAATTTTGATGTTTACACACACAAAATGGAAATGGCTTTGGTGAGGCTCAAAATGTGAATGACTACATGCAAGGCATACGCTCTAACCACTACACTATTGCACTTACAGTTACACTGGATGTCTATTGCTTTTTAACTTATCGTGCTGTTTCAGCTGGGCTAAGCGTAGCTAAGCAACGGGCACACCCACACAGCTATGCTTAAACTTTATTGCATATATAAAAAAATGTACTTGCTGTGTTTTTTTATTTGTACCCTTCAGAATATCCATGATAATGCTGAACCTGTTATTTCATCAACTTACTGCTTTGTGGGACGATTGTCCCTTATGGCTTTGTCCACATTCCTTACTCTGATGGGTTGGGAGGTGTGTGCTATGTGCTTATGCTAAATTTGTTATTCTCTCAACTTTTGGATTGGTAGGGACAATTGTCCCTTATAGCTTTTCCAGATTTCTTACCCTGACAGGTTGGGGGTGTTACGAGCGTTCTCACTCATTTTAAATTGCCGGCAATTCTGGACTGTAGGGGGCATGTGTATTGTGAGAGCTTTGCTCTCAGACACACTCCCTGTGCTCTTACACAGAACCATGTCTGTTTTACAGCACAGCAGCGTGCCTTCATACATATGCATGGTGTGCTGCCGTGCTGAACAGGAATGGTCCCTGCCGTGCAGAAATAACTTATTCCTGCACAGCTGCTTGCTGAATCCGGGAGATTGTTTTTGCAGGGGGGGCAAGCCCCACTGCACCACCGCCACACCCACTGCTAATTATATATACTAACTCCGAGATCACACAATCCTTGGGGAAAGGGAATAATCCCCTACTTTGAGACTGTCGATCTAGCACACCTTTCAATCAACTGCCTAGTCGACTATCTACATTTGACTACACAGCTGTCCAACTTACCCACATTGAACATTTTCACACACACGCATAAATATTTCACATGATATATATATATATATATATATATATATATATATATATATATATATATATATATATATGTGTGTGTGTGTGTGTGTGTGTGTGTGTGACCTGGTCAATAAAAGTAAAAATGAAAATAGTTAGACAGTATTACATTCTGAAAATATAGTCAGAAGTGCAATTAAGACTAATCACAGTCCAGAATCCTTCACATTACATACAGATGGTAGAAGACAAATCAACCACAGGCACAGATGCTGAATAACTGTTTGCAATAGCTGCAGTACCTTAACTCATAAGAGGGACATAAATATAAAATGAAAGCTGATTAGATCTTAAGTATCTGTAAATTAAACTAAGTAATGAAAGCAAGTACTACAGCAATAAAACTGTAATTTAACCATGAGTAATACAGTAGCCTGCTCATGAATGGCTGAAAGTTGTCATCTTTCATGTGTGTGTGTGTGTGTTTGTGTATACATACATATATATATATATATATATATATATATATATATATATATATATATATATATCCAAAAAAGAAAATGAATTACTCCACCACCTTTGTCTTTCCCCTGACATAATAATAATGAAAGCAGATAAAGGAGCTGGCATCGTAGTCATGAACTACGATACTTACGTTTCCAAAATGTAGGAAGTGCTATCCATTGACACTAGTTACTGCACCATTAGCAAGGAGGAATTTTTTTTCCATTTTCCACAGCATTGACTTAACCCTTGTACAGCTCCTCCACAGCAGAAAAATATCAGAGGAAGAATTTGATTTCATGGCAGTTGAGTCCCCAGAGGTGGGGAAGCTATTCGGTATCCCTAAAATTCACAAAAAAAAAATCCATTCCTCCCACTCAGACACATCATGTCTTCTTAAAGGACCAAAACAGAATTTATATCTGAACTACTGGACTTTTATTGCAGTCCTCAGAATTGTACCTTAAAGACTCTTGAGAGTTTTCAAACCAAATCTTCCATTTTCAGTAAACAAACAAGCTGAACAATCTAATCCTGGTCACCCTCGATATAGTGGCACTTTACGCCAGCATTCCTCAAAATGAAGGAATTAAACTTGTTGATACCTGGTATCCCACACAGAGATTGACTGAGTCAGAGCCCAAACATTCAGCACATTAATTAGCCTAATGCTACACAATAACTTTTTTCCTTTGAAGGTCAGTTATTCTGACAACTCAAAGGAGTGGCGATGGGGCCAAAATGGCCCCTGCATACACATACTTAGTCCTCAGCTGATGAGCGGTGAATACTTTAATCAAACTAAATGGCTTCCACAATGTAGTACTTTACAAGCACTATATCGATGATATATTCATCGTGTGGAAAAGCTCCCCCCAAAATCTCCATTCCTTCCTTAATGAAATCAGCCACAGTATTGACATTTTGACCTTTGCAGTCTCAGATATTGGTACCAAGGTGAATTTCCTGGACATCACATTCTCCTTTGAGGAGAACTCCCATTCCTTTAGCTCCACCATCTACAGGAAATCTACCTTCCATAACAATTTCCTGGATTATTGGAGACAACACCCGGCCTTCATGAAGAAAAACATAGTGAAAGGCCAGTTTGTCAGGCTTAGCTGCATACTAAGTTAAGACACCACCTTTCAAATAGAAAGCAAAACTTATGCAGGGTGCCATTCATAGGTTCATAGGTTCATAGGTTCGTACTAGGCTATCTGCCCTAGGGCATTTATAAGCCTAGCCAGAGTGTATGTGGCTTACACCACCCCTTAGGATGAGAATACTATGCCCTTTTAGGGTTTAGTTTACTATGCCTCTGTCTAGTAGTGACAAAGAGATGACCCCAACCTACGATCTCCCATCCACTGCCGAGATTTCTCTTGAATAGAGTCAGTGAGGGCTCTGCCTAACATGGACTGGGATTCTGTTCCAGAGTGTGAGCCTCTGGGTTATGAATCTGTCCCTCCAGCACGTTCTATTTATTTCTGTGTTGAGGTTTAAGTCACTTGTTCTCGTGGCTCTGATGGATTTGGATTTTCTGAGGTGGAGCATGTCCATTAATTCCGGATTGGACATGGCCTTGTCAGGCACAGATCACCTCTGAGTAGACGGTATGCGACTGAATAGAGCTGGAGTTTTTTCAGTGGGGCAGCATATGACATATGTTTAAGACCCTTTATCCTCTTGGTGAGGAACTTTGGGGTCTTTCCAACTGCTGCAGGTGTCGGGTAAGATACATCCCAAATGGGGCATTGTACTCAATCATTGGCCTGATAAGAGAAGAGTACAGGGGCACAATGACCTCTCTTGATCTAGATGTGAAACCCTTCATGATAAGGTGGGCAATATAGAAGGTCTTCCTAACCACTTTGGCAATGTGAGTGTCAAATGAGAGGTTACTGTCAACCTGGGTCCCTAGGTCCCTGATTACCTCTTCCATACTTAATGGATTACCGCCTATGTGGTAATTTGTCGGTACCTTGTTTTTCCCAAAGGGTATGACTATACATTTTTTGGCGTTTAGCTTAAGGCCATGGCTCTGGCACCAATTATCTGTTTCTATGAGGCCTCTCTGAAGGATGTTTGTGTCCACTGGAGTATCAATTATGGCGCCCAGTTTGCAGTCATCTGCGAACTTTGTCAGCCACAATCCTCCTATGTTTGCCTGTACCTCAGAAAAATAAATGCCGAACAAGAGGGGTCCCAGGACTGAGCCTGTGGGACACCGCACTGGCTTAGAGTCTGACATAGCTCCAGCAACTCTGACCCTGTGGGTTCTGTCCTTGAGCCAGTTTGCAACCCATCTTGTGACATATGGGTTTACATTTAAGCTGGTGAGTTTGTCTATGATGCCCGAGTGGGGTATTGTGTCAAAGGCTTTTGCAAGGTCAAGGTAGGCTGTGTGAACTGCCTTACCCTCATCAATGGCCTTAGTGACTGTTTCAAAAAGTAGTTCAGAAGGCAGGATCTGCCCTTGACAAAGCCAAATTGGGTAGGATCAAATGTCTGTAGGTCCCCAATGTCTTTGTTTATGAGTTCCATAATGATCCTCTCCATAGCTTTGCAGACCAGGCTCGTCAGGCTTATGGGGCGTAATTTCCAGGGTCCGTAGAAGCACCGCCTTTGTGAAGTGGGACCACTGTTGCCGTATGCCACTCTTTGGATCCTGTGGTAAGGCTAAGATTAAACAGCAGCCTTATGTGTGGGTTTAGTTCCTCTTGGAGTTCATGTAGCACACAGCCGGGACACCATCCGGTCCCATTGATGCTGTGTTTTTAGCTTTAGACTCACCTGGGCATCTGAGATGTTAGGAGGCTACACTCTGCTGGGATAGTTATTTCTCCTTTGGGGAGGGAGGAGAAATTTGCACTGAACCTGTCTGCCAGAATGTTGGCAATGTCAGTGGGTTCAGTGTATTTTGTGTCATTTTGGACTAACTCTGAGCATATCTGGGAGTTACCACCCAGGTTTCTAACATAGCTAAAGAAGGCCTTGTGATTGTCTTTTGTGTCATTTGCGATTTTTCTCTCAAAGTTGGCCTTGGATGATTTTATGAGTGATCGTAGTTTTTGCTAGTACTGATCAGAGATGCCTTTCCTTTGGGATTTTGCTCTGTCATGTAGTAGCTTCCTCCTTCTGTTGTAAAGTTTGTTTATGGCTGGGGTCCACCAGACCGGTCGCCTGCCTTTGGGGAATGGGTCTTGGTTTTATTTGGGATTGCATGATCCATGCATTCTTGAAGGTGCCCATAGAAGGCATTTGCAAGGATTCAGCAGTGTGGGTTGTGGTTTCCACTGGCCCAGGGGCCTTGAAAGATACCACTTCAGTCTTAAGAAGTGTGAAATTTGCTTTTGAGAAGTTCTTCACTGTCGTCTTTTATGGATTTCCAGTGAGATTAATTTATGGTCTGATCTTACCAAAGAGGGATGTACTTCCGGTGGAGCATTTTGTCCCCATGTTTGCGATGATCAGGTCTAGTATATTGTCTCCTCTTGTGGGAATGGTGACTAGTTGTTCCATTGCATTTGAGTTTATGAATTCTAAGAACCTTTGGGCTAGAGTGTTGGGGCTTGAGTAATGTTCCCAGTCTATGTTTGGGTAGTTGAAGTCTCCCAAAATGATGGTATTTGGAGAGACATTCATACTCTCCAGTGTCTTCAGGAAGGCTGTGTGGGGTTCCTGAGTTTGAGAGGGTGGTCTGTAGCAAGCTACAAACTATAAGGCAGTTTTGCCTATGGTTAGTTGCACCTGGATAGTCTCCGATGCACTAACCTGGAGGTGTGGGTATCTTTGATGAAAATGAATACTCCCCCACCTTTTGTGGTTCTGTCCAAGTTTTGGGGCCGGAAAGCATAAAACCTGATAGTGCTGGGGTGCTCTCAGGAGCCTTGAACCAGGTTTCAGTCACTGCACAGACATCGATGTTCTCCATACTGAGAAGGGCTTGCATCTTGAGGTTTAGACTTCTGGCATTGAGCAGCATTACCCTTAGTTTTTCCACTTGTGTTTTCTAGGAGGTAGGTTTGTCATTTGAGCCTTGCCTAAAAGGCACTATGGGGTGGCAAGAGCCTTGGCCAATATCCGGAAGCCCAGGGTGACAGGTGCAAACCATCCCTTGCAGAAGCGTGGCTTGTCAAGCATGTCATCCCAAGCAGACAGACATTGGATCCCCTTAGAATGACACCAGTAATTAAGCCAATTGTTAAAACTGATCATTTTGTCTTTGTACTGTGGCATCATTCTTGGTGAGGGTAAGATGCTGCTCAGGGTCAGGGTCATACCGGCCTGGGCTACATAATCAGAGAGCTCCTCTATGTCTCTTTTCATGTAGTCCAGGAGTTACACCTGCATGTACAATGACTGAGTCATATTTGTACTTGCTGTGGAGTGACCTGAGTGGCGGATTCTAGCTCCCGACAGGCAGCTTACTGTGACCCTCTCCTTGTTCAGTCTGGTGAGCGGGACGTCAGTGTGCCTGACTATGGAGTCACCTATTACAAGTGTGTCTGGCATGTTGTTTGGCCTTAAGGGCTGTGACTGTTTAGCACACTGACTTTGTGAACTATGTGTTGCATTTGCTATGTCTTGAGATGGTGGTTGCTTGGGTGTCTGCTTTGGAGGCCTCTGTTGTTTTGGTAGATTTTTAATCAGCCTCAGTATGTTTTGTGTGTTTATGTGTTTGGTTTGCAGTTGTGATAGTTCTATGTGAGACTGGGTTTGTGGTGTGCGTGGTTACCTTCTCCTCCTGACTGGTCTTGCCAGTACTGAATTGAGAGAGCTCAGCCTCCAGTTTGGCTATATAGTTGCATCTCTCATATATTTGTATTTGTTGGGAGGAGGAGAGGGTTGTTACATGAGGCAATTGTAACATTGCCTCAAGATTCCCAGATTCACCAGCTGAACAGGAGAGGATGCTAGCAACTGACCCTTCGACATGCTAGAAATAGTGAAAAAGATTGCTGAGTAACTGAGTCAGAAAGGACCTATAGGAAATGGGTACTCAACAGAATTTAGGTGAATGAAGTACTTTCGTTTGTTTAAGAGTGCTTTACCTGTATACAAAATGCTTTAGGAGCAAGTGCTGAGCTTTTCAGATAGAGTATAGGCTGTTTAGATTGCAAGCAGAACAGTTCTAAGGAAAAATTGAAGAGCAGACTTGGCAGAGCCAGAAAAGTTTAACCTTGTTTAACCGGCGCTGTGCTATCATGCGACGAGCAAAAGCCGCCGCAAAGCGGGATTTTAAGCAGTGAACTACAAAAGAGCTAGGAATGGTCCCAAACAACCAATTACTAACAGCTTCTTGTACTGAGGTCACTTCCCCCACTGGTGAGCAAAGAAACTTTATCCAAGTAAGGTAATGGACAACACAGGAACTACACCACAGCCCAGAATACAGCAATGCCTGTATACTGGTCTAAACTAGTCGAAAAAGGCGGGAAAACAAAGATTTTTTTTTTTTTTTGTTTTTTTGCAGAAATACACAGAAAATGCTGATAAATTAGTTACAGGCTAGCACACTTTAGTGGGCAGCCTCCACAGTTCAATTAAACAAACAAACAAGCAAACTTTAAATGTAACTTTAAGTGCAATTTTAAAATAAATGCAGTAATCAGTAAAAAACAGTTCAGGCTAGTTTAAAGTAAGCAGCAGAAGCTATTTTCAGTGAAAAAAGCAAAGATACTTAAATCCAGAAAGTAGTGGAGCTTGTCTGAGCAGTATAGCCAGAAAAAATGCCCAGAGGCGGATTTTAAGCAGTGAACTACAAAAGAGCTAGGAATGGTCCCAAACAACCAATTACTAACAGCTTCTTGTGCTGAGGTCACTTCCCCAAGGATAGGTAGGCTGTTCAAGGCTCCCCACTCCCACTGGTGAGCAAAGAAACTCCTTTTATCCAAGTAAGGTAATGGACAACACAGGAACTACACCACAGCCCAGAATACAGCAATGCCTGTATACTGGTCTAAACTAGTCGAAAAAAGCGGAAAACAAGGATTATTTTTTGTTTTTTTTTTTGCAGAAATACACAGAAAATGCAGAGACAGTGATAAATTAGTTACACAGGCTAGCACACTTTAGTGGGCAGCCTCCACAGTTCAATTAAACAAACAAACAAGCAAACTTTCGACTAAATGTAACTTTAAGTGCAATTTTTAAAATAAATGCAGTAATCAGTAAAAAAATAGTTCAGGCTAGTTTAAAGTAAGCAGCAGAAGCTATTTTCAGTGAAAAAAAAGCAAAGATACTTAAATCCAGAAAGTAGTCGAGTTCCTTTCTGCTAGGACCACTCTGTAAACCCACGTGGAGCTTGTCTGAGCAGTATAGTATAGCATTGATGCAAGCAACCCTCATGCCTCCCTGAATGATGGACCCTCTAGACAACTTTTGTCTCGGTGGTTCTATGTCTTCCTCAACACACAAGAATGATGGTCTTGAGTACAGCTGATGACTGGCAGGCACAGGTGCAAAAAGAACATAATACAAAAGACAATGCTACAGCCAGAGAGATTATTATTAAAATAAACCAAAGCATTAAAAAATCATGTGACTAACTCACAGAACTATTGTGATATGCCAAATGCATTAGATAATTCCTGAGTAGTCTATGAAGCAAGCCATTGTTGTGCATTCCTTCAATCACCATGGTAGTAAGTCCACAAGTGTGATACTAGATAGGCAGAATAGAACAATAAGAACAATAACCAGACAATTATAAATGCACCAGAGGAACTACTAGCAAATTTTGGGAGCTAAAGGGCAACATCCTCCTGGTAAGTTCCCCTCAGGTAACAGGGACCCAGCTATAATATGCTGGTAATGTAAGGAGCTTTGCCACAGAGTTATTCATTAGCTGTAAACAGTCTGCATCATTGTGTGGGATTCCCAAACTGAGGGCATTGTGGTAATCAAGAAAGGAGAAGAGCAGAGAGCATGGACTACTGCTGTGATATCCTGAAGAAGTGTTAGGTGATTGATTCTGGATATATTTTGACTGTGTCTGACACCTGGTTACTAAGTTTATCCAAGGTCATGCTTAACTTACATACCTACCATTAGGTTTGATGTAAATGATGGTCTTACTGAATTAAAATTCTTTATGAGGAAACTCAATTTATCTGTTTTATTTGCTGGTAAGAAAACACACAACAATGAGATCAAGTGAAAAAGTACTTTTTAACCTGCCTCATCATCCTTTAGTAAACTTATTTGAACACAAGTGTATTAAAGATAGTCATCAGTTTAATAAGAACTTTTTATGCTAGTGTTAAAAACTTGAGTGGCAGAGAAAAGGAGATTTGGCACAACTTGACATTGGACAAAAATGTAAGAATAATGAAACCTGAAAAAAGAGGAGGGATTGTGATCATGGATGTATTTGATTACATCAGCAGAATGTTTAACATGTTATTTAATGCTAACAATTATATTTATGTCTCCTATAATGAGTTAAACTTGTCTCATAAAATATTGCTTTTTTTCTGTAGGATCTATTATTGGATAAACATATAAATAAAAATGAATTTAACTTTCTAGTTAACTGCAGACCCTATAGTCCCACACTTTTTGGGATTTCCAAAGTGCACAAGAATATGCACCCCCCCCCATTAAGGGCCATATTAGCCAAGCAAGGTTCTAAGACATATCCTCTTGCAGCTTATATTGATTGGAATTTAAAGCCTTATATAAAGTTATTTCCCCACTTGATCAAGGATTCATAAGATTTTTTTAGGAAAATTAAAAAAAATGTGTTACACAGTGAGGATCTTATCTTTGTCACCACTGATGTTATAGATTTCTTTTACTTCCACACCATATGATTCTGGTTTAGACTATTTCACTGACATAGTCTCCTCTTTAAGTGTTTTAGACAACTGTGAAGTTCACCTAATTACTGATTTTGTTGACATTATTTAAAAAAAAATTATGTATTTTTTGAAGGGGAACTTTTTAAACAGAAAAGTGGAGTAGTTATGGGTGCCAGTTGTGGCCCAACATATTCTAGCATGATCATGTTGACTTGGGAATTGAAACACGTTTTTAATTCTGAATACAGTAACCACAGAAAGTTATATGTCAGATTTTTAGATGATATTTGTTTATTCTGGACTGGTTTTGTACAACTGTTAGAATATTTTTTTATTTATATCAACAGTACGATTTTTTAAGATTTACACACTATTGCTCTAGGGATTTTGTTAACTTTGTAGATGTCACCACATTCTAGATTCAAAACTTAATGTTAAGTACTGAACCTGACATGGATGGGTCATCTTTTCAGAAAGAGAATTGCCTTTATGACACAGCAATGGCCATGAAATACCTCTCTGAATGTTTCGGAATAACAAACATTATTATGGACAATTGGTCAATTTTAAGCTTGACCAGGATTTGGGCAACAAGATAGGTGACCACTCAGTTTTTATATATAAAAGAAGAAGGAATTAAAAAAAACAGTTTGAATATAGGAGGAACACTAATGATAAAAACCCAGTGGGACCTATAGCTGGTACTATTAAATGTTGTGGATGAAAGCAATGTAAATATACTGATACCAGTGACAACATTTCTATTGGTGATGAGTTGGTTAATTACCAAAAGGCTGCAACTGTTTATCTGTGGGGGGTAATTTATATTAGTAAATGCAGATCTTGTGACAGTTTTTACATTAGGAAAACAGAGATAACACTAGGGATATATATATATATATATATATATATATATATATATATATATATATATATATATATATATATATATATATATAGATATCTATATATATATATATATATATATATATATATATGAAGATTATTATGACTTAAAGAAGAAGAATGAAAGCAATGCCCTTTTTAAACATTCATTACATTTCCCCGGTCATAATTCTTTTCTTTTTTCTATAGTAGAGCAAGTGCCTTTAAACCTGGGGGCAGCATGGGAAACATTAATGGAATACAAATAGTTGCAGTGGCAACTGAAATTTAACACAGGAGTCCCCCCTGGAATGAATGACAATATATCCATCAACAGTGTTCTTAAATTAAGGGATGCTAAACTATGAACTTATTTTAATGACTGAATGCATTAAGAGCTTTATTGTTAAATTGCATGAACTTTAGTTTGCATTTTCAACATGGTATTAACACTTTAACCATTGTTTATTACTTGTGGTGACAACTGAAACTGAAATCATATATTTTTAACAATATATTTTTAATGACACTCATATTTTTAGTATATTTTTGAGGTGCATTTTTTTAAATAATTGGTTTAAACAATGATGATTTTTGAAATCTCGTAGGTTGATCTCTTTTGACATGTGACCTGTGATTTTACTATTTAAAATATTTGCCCCCAGATTCAGCAAGCAGCCATGCAGGAATAAGTTATTCCTGCATGGCAGAGACTGTTCCTGATCAGCACGGCAGCGCGCCATGGATATGTATGCAGGCGTGCTGCCATGCTGTAAAACGGACAAGGTTCTGTATATGAGCACATAGGGTATGTCTGAGAGCAGAGTTCTCACAATGCACATGCCCCCTGCACTCCAGAATTGCCGTTCGGCAATTTAAAATGAGCGACAATGCTTGTAACACCCCCAACCCATCAGGGTAAGAAATCTGGTCAAAGCCATAATGGACAATCATCTCTACCAAGCCAAAAGTAGATAGAATAACAGATTTAGCACACCTCCCAACCCATCAGAGTAAGGAATGTGGACAAAGGCATAAGGGACAATCATCTCTACCAAGCCAAAAGTAGATAGAATAACAGGTTCATCATTAACATGGATATTCTGAATGGTACAAATAAAAAAAATCACAACAAATACATTTTTTTTAATACATGCAATAAAGTTTAAGCATAGTTGTGCGGGTGTGCCTGCTGCTTAGTTACCCTTAGCCCAGCTGAAACAGCACAATAAAAGCAATAGACATCCAGCATAAGCATAAGTGGAATAGTGTAGCGGTTAGAGCGTATGCCTTGCATGTAGTAATTCACAGCTTGAGCCTCACCAAAGCCATTTCCATTTTGTATGTGTAAACATTTTAATTTTTGCAGATGTATGTAATACATAATTGATTTTTCTCAACCAGAGTAGTGTATTAGGCTCAGATGTGAAGTGTCAGTGTAATAAAGCAGTGAAACCCCCTTATAAACACAAGTGCCCCATACAGTATAGTCACACTAGAACAAATTAATCACAGCACATTGGGGGATGTCAGGGAAGGTAAATAAATCACATATTATGTAAATGAATGATGAATCAATCCCATACAGGTGGTAGACCAATATAATAAAACATAAGCAATGCTAAGCATTGCACAGCTATGTTGACCGGGTGTAAGTATTGTGTACATATGAATACTAAGCAATGGATGCCCAACTAAGTGGATTTCCCCATTGGTAAACAATGCTGAACCTGCCCCTTTAAGCACTGCCAACTTTAGCTAAGCAGGTTTGCCCATAGCTTAGCTTAGTTCAGCCTTTTCAAAACTGTCCAATCATGGCAAAGGGTGGGAAATCAGTTGTATTTTAACCCCGCAGGCGGGAATACAGCTCATAACTGGCTGTAGCTCTCCACTGTAGGCAGTATGGCAGGTGTTGGAGAGGCCATGTGCTTCTGAGTGCAGTACTGGGCATACAGGAGTCCAAGTTCATGGTAGGACTCCTGGTAAAAAAACAATGACATGAGTCTGCTGAAGGACCAGTACCAGGGATCCCAATATAAAGCGGAAGCCTGGGAAAGTCTCGCCCGTTATCTCACCAGTGCCACTGTAATCCCTCGAACTGGGGAGCAGGTTCAGCACCACTATACCAACTTGAAATAGAGAAAGAGGGAGCTCTTGTAACAGTGGATCCAAGAAGCAAGAGACAAGGGAGATGTCCCAGCAGTGTGTAAGCATTCATAGCAATAATTGTTTATCAAAGTCCAGCCTCTGTGTATGTGATGGAAAGGTATGCATAAATGGTTTTCTATTTTCATTACAGCTGCAGCTGAGCAGGCTGTGAACCAGGAAGCTCATGCCAGTAGGTTGCAAAGGCTGTGTCTCGAGGCTGGTGAGTAACAAACCTGCTTGTAGTAGTAATACCAAATAAATATAAAGGAGTAAAATGCCACCTGGCACTATAAAAATGTGTATGGTTTCTACTGAATAAACAAGACAATATGACAGTATAGGTCATATTTAAATAAAAGTGTAACTGCCTGGCAATAAAGTTCTAAACCCTGGACTGGTTGTGTTTACTCTGGTATTGTATGGCCTCACATGTTGCATTCACCAAGATCTGGTATGTGAATAATACTGTTGTGTCAACTGTTTCTCACACATTGCTACATAAAAAAGATGTCTAGGAATGTCTGTATAAGAATGTTGTAAATATAAGGTCAGAGTGTACAACCAAGAGAGACTTAGACAGAAAACACAGAGAGAAAATATACAGCACTTTCTAAATAGCTCACTCTGATGAAACATAAATTGTTGCATTTTTAGCGCACACAGCCATGGTTCAAATCCTGGGAGTGGTAGCAAGCTGTATGCATAATCATACCTCTCAGCTGTACAGATTTCTTCAGAATGTCCAGATATTTGCCTCATATTTTTGGCCTGTTCCTCTATTTTCCTGGCAAATCACTGGGATGATCTCAGGATTGTAGTCACTAAATAATGAGATACATTTGAGTTTCAGACTTCAGATCCTTCAGAAAATGTATAGTAAAACACATCCTTTTACTCTAGCAAGTTTCTAAACATTTATAAGAGCAATATTTAAATTATGTCCCTATTTGTACCCCCAGTTTGTAAACTTTTGTAGAGATTGTTTGCATTAAGAGGTTGAGAGGTATGTGCAGAATTATAACTAGGAATCTGGGAATATGTGTAGAAACAGTCAGGTAGTGTTAACAAACATCTCCTCCACAGGTCTACCAGGAAAGAGAAGTAGAGTTTAGTTATAAGACAGTTGAAGTATATACTGTGTACAAACATACCACTGCCCAAACCAAGGCCATAGGGTATTGTAATAATACCTGTAGAGAAATGATTAGAGCAGTGATCATTAAAGTTGTGAGTACTGCAAGGATTGGCATCTCTCCCCTCCCGACTACCATATCTGTAATAATAATCTAAACACATAAATCAATGGGTATGTTTTACACCAAACCTATTGTTGGGACATATGTCCTATTGTTCAACAGATATTGAAATGTATTTTTATTAATTTTCCATGTTGAAATACTATCATTGGTGGCCTGTTGCTATCACTGTAACCTGCATGCGGTTGTAATGGCCAGTGTGGTTCCAAATATGCATGTGTTCTGTTTGCTATGCAACTGTTCCATATCTGTTGTTTTGGGTTAATAGGAATATCTATGCATGCTGTTATAAGTAATCCTGGATTGTGTTGACTATTACTAACCCACATATGTTCTAAAACTGTAACACCATAGCACGTGTGGGAAGGCCGGTCCCAGTGGACCCATCTCTCCCACCTCATCTGACTGTGGCACCAGGCCCCAGCACATCTGGGAACCACCTTGGGACCTCCTCATCCACTGGTCCTGCAAAACCTTCAGGTGGAACCACCTCAGGGGATGAAGCTCGTCCCCCCCTGAAAGTGGGGGTGGACAGGATCCTGTCACCTGAAGCCAGGTCTGGGGTTTGGTGTATAGCTAGCTCTGAAATACATTTGGAGATCTGCTATGCCATCTTGAGGGCCGCGAGGCACAATTAGAGGGTCAGTCTGCCCCTCCTACTCAGCCCCCAGCACAGCCACCTTCGGGGCCATGAAGGTGCAGTGGTGACTGCCCATGGGTGGGGACCTCAGTCCCACTGTTTCTATTTGGCAGCTCATGGGCTTCCGCTTTCCAAACACTCATAGGTTCATAGGTTCATAGGTTCATACTAGGCTATCTGCCCGAGGGCATTTATAAGCCTAGCCCATAGTTTTGTGGCTTACGCCACCCCTTTTGTATGGGGAACTATACCCATTATTTTGCTGTGCCTCTGTCTAGCAGTGACACTGAGGTAATCCCTGGAGTATATCTGCGATCTCCCATTCATTGGTCAAGATTTCTCTTGAACAAGGCCAGCGAGGTGCTCTGCCTCACATATACTGGGATTTTGTTCCACAGCATAGGGAGTCTTTGGGTGATGAATCTATCCCTCCAGCACGTCCTATTAATAGCGTGTCAGTTTAAGTCTCCGCCTTGTGGCTCTGACGGATCTAGATTTTTTGAGGTGAAGCATATTCATCAAATCTGGGTTAGACATGGCCTTGTATGTCAGGCAAAGGTCACCTCTGAGCAAGCGTGCGACTGAATAGAGCTGGAGTTCGTTCAGTCGGGCAGCATAGGACAGATTTTTGAGACCCTTTATCCTTTTGGTGAGGAACTTTTGTGGCCTCTCCAGCTGCTGCAAGTGTCGGGTCAGATACATCTCGAATGGGGCATTGTACTCAATCATTGGTCTGATGAGTGATGAGTATAGGGAGACTATGACCTCCCTTGATCTAGATGTGAATCCCTTCATGATAAGGTGGGCAATGTAGAAGGTCTTCCTAACTACTTTAGCTACATGGGTGTCAAATGACAGGCTACTGTCAACCTGGGTCCCCAGGTCCCTGATAACTTCTTCTGTGCTCAGAGGATTACCACCTATATGGTAGCTAGGGGTAACCTTGTTTTTCCCGAAGGGTATGACTATGCATTTTTTGGCATTTAACTTTAGGCCATGGCTCTGGCACCAGTCATCCGCTTCTGTGAGACCCTTCTGAAGGATATCTGTGTCAGATGTGTTTTCGACTCAGTTTGCAGTCATCTGCAAACTTTGTCAGCCATAACCCTCCTGTGTTTGCTTGTACTTCAGAAAAGTAGATGCCAAACAAGAGTGGGCCCAGGACTGAGCCCTGTGGGACACCACTTGTGACAGGCTTTGAGTCTGACATGGCGCCAGCAACTCTGACCCTGTGGGTTCTGTCGCTCAGCCAGTTTGCAACCCATCTTGTGATATATGGGTTAACATTTAAGCTGATGAGTTTTTCAATGATACCCGAGTGGGGTATTGTGTAAGGCCTTCGCCAGATCGAGGTAGGCTGTATGGACTGCCTTTCCCTCATCAATGGCTTTGGTGACTGTTTCAAGAAGTCAACCAAGTTTAAAAGGCATGATCTGCCTTTGACAAAGCCAAACTGGGTTGGATCCAAAGTCTGCAAATTCCTATGTCTTTATTTATGAGGTCCATTATGATCCTCTCCATAGCTTTGCAGATAAGGCTTGTCAAGCTAATGGGCTGGTAATTTCCAGGGTCTCTGGAGGCACCTTTGTGAAGTGGGACCACAGTCGCAGTGCGCCACTCCCTGGACGTATCCAGAGGTGAGACTATGATTAAACAGCTGTCCTAGCTGTGGGTTTAATTCCTCGTTGAGTTTGTGCACACAGCCTGGGACACCATCAGGTCCCATGGATGCTGTGTTTTTGCTTTGGAGAGAGCAGTTCTCACTTGCTTGAGATGTTTGGGGGCTGCAACCATTTGGTA